>NC_056522.1:223932089-223997506 GCF_019175285.1 Sceloporus undulatus | reverse complement strand
AATGATACATGAGTCCTAAGAGTCTGGAAGCTTCACCAAAGCTGCACTCCAGTCCTTAGGACCGGAGCGTGGCTTTGGTGCGGCCTTTGGACTCTTAGGATGCATGTATCATTGAAATACCATACCTCCAAAGTGACTCGAAGCAGCTTTATTTTGGCCTGTCTGTAACAGGCCATAGTTTCCATTAAGAGGAAAGTCACTCTCCCTGAACGATTCCATAATGGTAAAGAAGTGCCTGGCATTCATACACATGCACTTCTCCAACAGTCCAGGGATGATTGACAGAAGGGAAACCCTAGTGTGATAATCTTCATAGTAAAACACTGAAATTTCATAGATTCCTTCCTAAATTCACAACAGAATGCTCCCTATTTCATACATTCTGAAGTCTGGTTATTCACATTTTGGGATCCAGGTATCTTTTTCAATCTACTGTCATGTCTATGAAGTTGAATGTTATCTCTCCCCTTATGTGATATGTCTACTGAAATATGTTAAAAACCCAATATGTTGGAATCCTCAGTGTAGGATATCCTCAGCATGTCCATATAAATTCTTTGGAAATTGTCTGAATGAGACATTAGTGAAACTAAGTTAGAGTACAGTACTTGTTATAGAACATTATTTACAGAGAAAAATAAGACTGTATCACACATTACCATCTGCATGCTAAATATTTTTCTAACCTACTGCAAATCCCATCCACGGTCTTATATATACTTTTTAAATAAACTGAACACTATTAGAACAGAGGTGAATTTGTCTCATTCTTACCATGAAAAAGGCCTTCAAAGATTATTAATACTGCAAGTGTAAAATTCTACAACATTAATGCAGAAGATACCATAGATTCCACATGCTGGTTGCTCTTGTTCCAAGGGTAGCACAGATTGGTTTGAATTAAACAGGGAAGATCTCATTAGCGATTACTATTCATATTTATATGAAATTGATCCGTTGCACAACACATCAAGCGGTAACATAATAACGTATTTTAAACTGCAGTTTACTTGCCATGGAATTCTGATGAGTTAGTAATTGATAATGACTCACTTGTTCATGAGTGGTTCATTTGGTCAATTTCTTTTGATATCGGTTCAAACACACCACTTCAAAAAGTTATTATGCACAGTCAAATGATTTTGCAAAAGGAGTCAGTACAAATAGCAGAGAATGAAAAATCAAATAATTTATTCTTTCACAAGGGGAAAGAGAATCAAATGGCACTTTTTTCTGCTGCACTCTACCACACTGAAGGGTCAATTGTAAAGGAGGCAAGCAATCTAAATGACAATGATAATAGTGACAGTTCAACCTAGTTAGGTGTCCTTAAAATAAATCCATCAGTGTTTGTTGTCAGAGTACTTTTCAAAACCATACTAATATTTAAAAATATTATTCTTGACCATTCCTCCAAGATCGCACCAAGGTGCTTTAATTAAATTAGGAAGCCTACCATTCCATTTTCGTATTCAAGACTAATAATAAGGACTAAAGTTAATACTATTCCATGGCATTTTTCTCCTTGACAAATTGCTTCTATTCTGATAAAACAGGGTATTGTTAACATATGTCAGATTTAACTAGCAATGAAATTCTGTGCATGCTTACTCAGAAGTAAGAAATACAGTGTTCTGTGGAACTTACATATACATTTTTAATATGTAGTTTGAATCCCATGTAATGAGCTTGAGTGTGCAGCCATGGTAGACACCAAATCATCTTGAAAACCAACTCTTTTGGCTAGCCTTTCCCAAAATGGTGTCTTCTAGGTATTTTGGGTTGCAGTTTCCAGGATCCCTATCATGCTGGGTAGAGTGGGGAGAAGTTGCCTCTAAAACATCTGCAAGAAACTCAGTTGGAGAAGGCTGCTCTAGACCACAGTATGTTATCAACTACTGTCTCAGTGTATGAATAGATTATGATAAAAGTATTAATATTTTCATCTTTTTAAAGCCAATTGTATGAAGAAATCTATAACTGTTATGGATCAAGCTTTTGTCACTCATCCTTTGTATGAATGGCAGATGACAGATTTGTTTGGGAATTGATTTTGCAAGGGCTTCAGAGATGGTGGGAAAGCAGACCTAACTCTGAGACCTACTCTTCACTCTGTGAGGATAGGAACCAGTGGTATAGAATATGGTTCACCATTGTAAATCTGGGGTCAAATTCTGACATTTCCAGTTAAATAATTAGATAATAAATGTGAAAAATCTCTGTTTGAGACTCTAAAAAGTCAGTTAACATATAAAGTGAAATATGTTAAGGTTAGAGGTACAAACTACCTCAAAAGTGGGGGGGAAAACACAAATAAAAAATGACTTTTTTTTAACCTGAGAGAACACTTCTCTAGGAATCTCTAGTCCTCCAGCACACTTCTATCCAGCAGAGGCTGGGCACAGAATTTGGAGGATCTACAAATAATCTCGACCTCCTCCAGAGTGATTTTATGGTCAACGTCTGGCAGAGTCATATCGGAGGATATAGAGATTCCTAGATATTAATCATTAATATTAACCTGCAAATAATTAAATCTGCAAAAGTCAAAGTTGCAAATATGGAGGACATACTGCACAATACCATTAAATAAACAAATTTATGGATATAAAATAGTTTTCTATACTTCCTCCCTGGATACCACCATCTTGTTCAACATAAAACATTCCCATGACCCTCTCTTTTCCAGAAAACAAATATCTAATACTCATTAGTTCTATATTCAAAGCCAATACATGATGCCAATGCTTATCATAGGCTTATATTGCTTATGTTGGGGTTCATTACTGGAAACAAGTTGCTTGGCTACCTTGCATCTTTGTTTTCTGCTTGAAGAGTTTCCTTATATCCTTATGGGAGAAGCACAGGCTTTTAAAAGCTGTATTTTGAACAAAATAGTCTTGAAGAAATTGGGGGCATGCCCTGTGCCCGATAGAACTTTGTGTCATGGCCAGTTGAAAACAAGCAAGCAATAAACAAGTTTATTAAGAATTGAAATGGAATCTTTGGAAAGAATTAAGGTACATTTGACAACTCATTGGAATGTTGTAAAATTCTTTGTGTGCTACATTTCAGATAAGTATTTATGTATGTGCTTTCAAGTCACCTGTCAACCTATGATGACCATATGAATTTCATAGGTTTTTCTTAGGCAAGGTATACTCAGAGGTGGTTTTGCCAGTTCCTTCCTCTGAAATATATAGCCTACAGCACCCAGTATTCCTTTCTGAGATCTCCCATACCAGTACTAACCATGGCTGGCTCTGCTTAACTTCCAAGATCAAATAGGATCTAGTATCTTTAGGGTGTTCAGCCATTTCAAATAAGTACTTTGGCCTCTTCCCCCCTCCTTCCCCCCTAGACACAGTTCTACAATTGTTTCTGGAAACAAATGTATATCTTGAAAACATAACAATAAACACCTTAAATGTATTCAGACCAAAATAATAATAAACAAGTATAATAATCTATAAAAGAATTCCCTCCCCAAAGAGTGCTAGAAAATCCCAATTTACTCATGGCTAGCTTCTTTCTCTAAGTAGAAATACAGTAATTTAATAATCTTGGCTTAGCAGTCTTCACTACAGAAAATTAACCAATTCATTATTGCTTATAATTTGCTGAGGCATAGCTGCCATATTTGTAAAATCAGCAGGTTAAGAAAGGGAGGGAAAATGCTAGTTTTAAAATGAATGTTCTCATTTTTCTTCTGCTTCTTCTTTTCTTCTTGGACACAAATGACACAATTACTTAGCTCCCTCTAGTGCTGCTTTCTAAAACAAACTTCCCGGTACTCATTGCATTCCCCATGTAATCTTCAGAACAAATTAAAAATTCACTTGGCAATAATTAACTAGTGAAATCTCAAAGGGTTTAGGAAGATTGTCAGGGAATGAAGCTGGATTCGAGTACTGTCACACTAACAAAGAAGGGTCAAATGTAGGGGCTTTTTTTTTGTTTTTTGCAACAACAAAAATATGACAGCAGTGTGCTAGTGTCATATTGTTTGAACAATAGAGGTACATGCCAATAAAAAACAGCAGTCAGGGAGCAGTGATAACAAATGCAACCTATCTGTCATAGTCATGACATTTGAAGTACCATTATTACAGCAGTATTCATTTTTCCATTTAAACTCATCCATTTTAAGACTGGTAATGTGGATTCCTCTTCTCCCAGCCTTTTAAAGAAGACATTCCTGACAGAAACACAATGACCAGAATTTACTACTATTTCTTTTTTTAAAATATCTTTCATTACCCACATGATTGTCACTGCTGGAGCTCATGGTGGGTCAGAATGAATGAAGTATGGCCATACGAACAAACATTTGTCAAGAGTGGTAGCTAAGACTCGTGGCACTGAAAAATATGAGAGATACTTTCAATGGGACTTAGCAAGTATTGCAGTGACAAAAACCGTTACTCTAATTTTGCTGACCCCCTCCACAATGTGTTTTTGTTAAGATTTCATTTCATTGATACATTTTATATTGTAGTCTAATTTGTGTGTGTGTGCCTTCAAGTTGCCTGTCGGCTTATGGTGACCTCATGAATTTCACAAGTTTTGTTAGGCAAGGACTCCTCAGAGGTAATATTGCCAGTTCATTCCTCTGAGATATACTCTATGCACCTGATATTCACTGGTAGTCTCCCAGCCAAGTTCTAATCAGGGATAACCTTGATTAACTTCCATGATCAGACGGGATCTGGTGCCTTTGAGGTACTTCTATGCAAATATTTAACAAGGTAATAGTGGTAAGATTCTTTGCGAGGTTTAGAGACTCAGGGGCAAAACAGACCAGCAGCTTCAGCTGGATTTGGGGCAGTGTGGGGGTGAGGCCTTCAGATGACGCCCACCTCGAGGCCACCCCCAAGCCAGCATCATGCTGCCCACCCAACCAGATGGTGGGCAGCATTGTGGTGTTCTGGTGGCACAACATTTACATGCTGCAGGAGCTTCAAAAATCTGCAGCCATGGCAGAAAAGTTACCTTTTTTTAGGTACAAAAAGGCATGGCATTTTGGTGCTTCTTTTTGCAGCAGAAAAAAGCCAGATTGGGGGCATGGTGTGTGGTTGCTGTGGCCTCGATCTGGTGCTCAAAGAAGAGGCATTAAGCCGTCCCAAATGGCCATCTGTTTTGGCCCTCAGTTTAGACTATATATGCATGAAAAATGAGTAGCATATTTTTAACCCTCATTCACGCCGACAGGAGACAGACTTATATCAGCAAGCCAAGTAGTTTACAATATTGTCTCCTGAAGATTCATAAACCACATGCTCAAGTTTTAGCCACCTGCCATGTATGGACAAAAAAGTGGCTGTTACAAGAAATCTATTGCATTTATCGAAGGTACAAGGAAAAAAGGAAGGCTAACAGACACTCAGAACAAATGTTCCACCTCCAGTGAGTTTTGTTATTGTGAAAGATCCTTCTTGTGGACATCAAGCTTTTAAAAAACTAATAGTACACTAGGATTTTCATTCGGGACCGAAAAGAACCCAAATTGGCCTATTGAGTACAAAACTGAAGTTTGTTCATTTGATGTACTCTGTTATAATCAAGATTAAATCTAATTAAGGTGTTGTACAGCCCGCACAAAAGCGCCATGCTGGCGCCGATTTTAGGGTTAGGGACTGCACGGTCCCTAACCCTAACATGGCACAACGCCGTAACAATGGCGATGCCTCACGTACATGGGCGGCACCATTATTACGTAAGTGCTGAATGGCATCTGCATGCCACTGTGAGGTGCTTATGTTACATCGCACCCTCGGTGCAAAAAGAACCCGGTTTTGTTTAAACAATTACATACAAATTAAAAGTACTTTTGCTCAACAAATCATATCCACAACAAGACTTCTGAAATCATGTTTCGACACTTCTGCCAGACCTGCACATTCTTTTAGAGCACTATTGTAGCCCACAGGTGTCCTTGCCCTGACTGATTCATGGAGAAATGGCTCATTACAACCACCATAAAGGAAGGAGGAAACAGTATAAATAAGGGTGCATCTACACCAGCTGTTTAATCTGGAACCAGTCCAGACCAGAGCATTATGCCCTAGACTGGTCCCAGACCAACCACAATGGTGACCACATGCACTGGGCTGAATCTGGCACAATATCATGTCATTGTGGACTTAAGTCAGCCAGGCTAACACCACAATGGCCTATCCCCTTTGGTGCCACTACCACTGCTACTGTCACTGCTGCAGCTTCACCAACCAAACAGCTCTCTGAGAGAGACTGGCCATTGCTATCACTTCTACTGAGATCACAACAGAACACCCCACCGTGCAACCACCAAGCAGGAGATCACTATACCCTTTCCTCATTGATTGCACTGGCACCCTTTTCCAACCTCAGCAGAAATTACTGTGATGACCAGACTCTGTCAGGAAGGTGCTTGGCAGCACAGAGTAAGGAAGATGGCACCACATTTACTGTCTAGACAACTGGGTTGGGCTGAATTGGACCTGATCCAGCTGTCCAGACAGTCAAGACAACCAGAAGCATTCTGGAGTAAACTGTGGACTCTCTTAAAATACATTAATGGCTTAAACCAGCAGTTTTGCTGCAAATGTGGCCATACATCATCTGGACAGATCATCCTGGGTCAGGAGTGAATCTGGTGTCTATCACTAGTGTAGCCAAGCCCACAATCTCTTGACTTCTTGTGCTGGTTTAAGAAGCAAAAGAGTCCTAGAGTTCTACAAAATACAAAAGGAAGATCCTCAGTATCAGCTGGCAAGCCTTGTATGTGAAGGGTCCAAAGTTCAGTATCTCCAGGTAGGCAGAGAAAGATCCCATCTGAAAAAACTTGTGAGAACCATGGTTAGTCATTGAAAGCAAGCTAAATGGGTTACTGGCGTGACTTTGGACAAGACTGATTGATATATTTCATATTGCCTCTCTCTAAGCTTGCCCTTTGAGTCCATTGTCTTGAGTTTTTGCCTGTGAGTGTGGACTTGAATGAAACCTGGACTTATCCGGGGAACTTGGAGTTGTGACCTTCTACACATCAGGTTGTTTATACCTGGTGAGTTTTCTTTAGGAAAGAAAAAAATAATTGTAGCCATTGGGCAAAAAGTTGGTTCTTAGCACAATGGGAAAAAATTGTTGGTCCCCACAATATGACATACTCTGAAGTACACTATTCCCCAGTTTCATTATTGTCTGCCTCTGTTGTGATACTACCCTTCTGGATATCTACCCAATGCAATTTTAGTCATATTTCCATTTGGTAATTGGGGGAAACATGATTGATTCTAGAGAGGGAGTCCAAGAATTAATTTCTGCATCCAGGGAAAAGCAGTAACAGACCTTATCAGAAATAACTTTCAAAGAGACTCAGACTGGCACCATCTACACAAATCCCATCATTTCCATTTAAGCTCCATCTACTCCTTTCTGATTGATTGATTGATTGATGGCTATATGGCTGGTTGAATAAACAACTTAGATCTGAAGGGTTTAAAGTAGAACATGGCAGTAATAAAACTTATAAATTGAACAATACACAATTAAAATATAGATATGACATCAATTTTTATAAAATATAACTTCTATAAAATATAGTTATGATATCCAAACTTTAAGGCCATGTTTACAAAGTCTATATGAGAAATATTCCAATCAATTTTGTCCATTACTAATCTGCTAGTACTATCTTCCTACATTTCTCATGCACACATGTATGCATGAATCTAGTTGCTAAAATCATGAGCTTGGTCCAAACAAACAAACAAACAAACAAAAATAGTTTGTCCATTTGCAACCATAGAAATCTATGTTCAAAGCAATGTATCGATAAATTAGGAGCTAGTAATACTGGGTTATGATGTAACATATTCCTCTAATACTGAAAAAAAATAGCAGACCAAATATTTATAGAGGTGTTGGAAGTAATGAAAACAATGGCACAAACTGTAAACTATTTGAAAAGTAATCCCGTTTGGGACTGCTTTAACTGCCCTGGGTCAATGCTGGGGAATTCTGAGAATTTTAGTTTTGTGAGACACTTAGCCTTCTTTGTCAGAGAACTTTGGTGCCGCAACAAACTACAATTTCCAGGATTCCCTGGCACTGAACCAGGGCAGTTAAAGAGGTGTCAAATTGGATTATTTCTGCAATGTAGATTGGAACAGAGAATCAATGAAGTAAATTCCCTCTTACTCATAGACTAGTACATATAAAATGCTACTTTCATCCATCTATGTACTACATAAAAAAGCAAGTTGTTCCAGGTAGCCATAATTTATTACTATGAGGTTCTGTTCAGCAGTGATTGTATTTTATGAACCATGTCTAGGATCCATACTGCATCATCTCTGATCCTTGACTATTTCATTTGGCATTTAAGGTCAATTTTTTACTTTACTGTACCTTAAACTCATAAAGTGCAATTGACCCTCTCTCTGTGTATTTGTTTTTAAGTCAGGTCTGCCACTGTCTGAAGAATCCTCTTTCAGCTGGAAGTTTGCATTCCAATTTGCAAAGGATCTCAGGGACCATAAGCTGAGCAGTGGGTAAGGCTAGGTTAGATAGATAATACATGGATAAGTAGAAGGTTGGAAGGGGGCCTTCAGGAAGCAGAGTAGTGGAGACATTTAAACCTTCCATTCCATACCTCTGGCTTTGGGTACAGTGCCTTTACTTTAGTGTAAACACCAACTAAAAACTCAGCTGCCAAGAGATTGTTGTTCCATATACTATGCAGTTTGACAGGAATAAGGAGCCAGCCCAAGAAGAAGAAGATAAGAAAATAAATCCCATCCACCATAATCATGGTCACATAGACAGGATGGTAATGCATCCCAATGATCCTGCCACTGATGCACTATGGTGAGCGCCTCTGAATGGTGTATAGTACTCAATCTAAGCAAAAGAAATCCTTATCTGTGTATAAATATTTTTCTTTCATTGGGGGTATCTTTCCACACAGAAGTTCAATTCATGTAACTTCCCTGTGTGTACACCTACATTTGTATAAATATCACAGTCAGCAGATGGACATTGGCAGGTGGAGATAACACAGTGGAGACACTGTCCTGCTTCCTACACACATTGGGTATCTGTGAGTATGCATCCCTGAAAGTACTAAAGAGTCTTCTTCCTATGTGATGCTACCTGTACCTTTTGCTTTGGCCTAGTAAGCTTGGAATTTTTAGTAATTGTTTGTTTGTTTGTTGTAATCATAGTTTTTTTTCACCATTATGTTTTTGTGTGAACATTTTCTATAGTGATATGCAGTATGTACAAAACAACCTTATACAGTGGTTTAGGTCATGGACTAGGATTCTGAGAGATGAGGGTTCAAATTTGAACTCAGCCATGGAAAAACAGTGACTTTGGGAAGTCACACTTTCAGCCTTAGAGGAAGGCAATGGCAAACTTCCTTTGAATAAATTTTCCTTTGAATAAGTCTTGCAAAAAAAAAAAAAACACCGTAAGACAGAGTTGACTTGATGGCACATAACAACAACAACATCCCTTTTCCTATCTCCTCCTTTGTAAATTGGCTCTTTATAATAAAATCAGAAGAGTGACATGTTCATATTTATACTTGTGACTTTCATGAGCCAAACTGATGAAATATTACATTTAATTTTAATTTAGGGAAAGGAAGGTGTTTTGACACATGAATTCTGCTGCTGTAATTTCTGCAATGAATGATACTTTCCTCAATACTGCCACAGCACCTGCTGCTAAGTACAAAGATGATTAGCCACAAACTAACCCACTACAGAATTATTATCAGTATATATTTGCGTGATGAAGAACTAATGGGAATTATGCAGATTGCATTTCCTTCCCTGCTGAAGGCAACCAACCTTCACCATCAATAGCAAATGGAAAACAGAACTCAGCTGCAGAAGAACAACATAGGAAGGGGGCTTCTTCCTCTTCTTCATGTTAAAATAATAATAATAATAATAATAATAATAAATTATTCATATTAATATTATTTTCCAAATAGGTGCTGTTGAATTTTCTAAAGCTTCAAGACACATGTCTCTTTTTTTCCTGTAATTATATGACAAGCAACCCAAAGCTCATTTTTAAAAGCTTAACAATTTCCAGAGCATGCTAATAGAGTTAAATAGAAAGTAGTCCCACTGCTTTAATGCAGCATCTAGAGTGGCTGCACATCAAAGCGGCTTTTTATAACTCCACCAGTATGTAGTGCAAACCAGTAGCAATTGGCCTCCATAATCACATTAGGAAAGCTGTTTTGAATGTTTTCTCTGTAGTGGAAGTATTAAAGCCTGATTTTACTCCATGGAAGTTTATTCCAGCTTTCGTCTAGATAGACCCTCTGGCTATTCCTTTGCATGTCTCAGTGAAATTACACAGTGGAAATGACTGTCCTGTGTGAAAAAGGCCCACACTATAATGTGCTTTATGCATTGCTAGGAAAAGAGGTGAAAGACCCCTCGTTCTCTGTTTCACTATCATGACCCAGAACCATTTGCCTCTGCTGACTGTGGCAAGTAACACTCGATGAGCATACATAGGACGAACCTTGCCTTTCTACAGTGGCTTCTTTAACCTTCTTTCCCAACCCATCACAGTCCATAGCTCCTTCTTGAACATGATGCATTCTGCTGGATTGTATCCTATTCATCCCATCAAGTTATTGCTAGGGATAGGAAGGGAAAATATGTTTGTTTCCAGTCTGTGCCAAGTTCCTTTAGTAATTGTTTGTTTGCTTGCTTGCTTGTTTGTTTTAACCATAGTTTTAATCATAGTACTTCATTCCATTTCCACTGTGATTTGCAAATTTAAAAAAAAATCTAGATGAAAAATACGTATTTAACCACTTTTTTCCAAAAACAATTTCTCTCAAAATGTGCATTTCCAAATATATTTTCTTTCAAAAAATTATTTTTCAGAATTTGTGTAGATACTTTTTTTTTGAGGACAGAACAGCTTGGAATATTCTAGAAAGGTGGTGGATTCTAATGTAATAACATATATATTACAGAGCACAGTGTTGTGTTTTTAAAATAACAACCACGTGGTTTCTAATATATCATTAACATCATGTGTAATTTAGCCTTTAGGGAGAGCTATTAACAGATTTCTATCAGTAAGGATCTAATCCTTGAAAAAAAATTGCAAGGAGCTTTTGAAAATGCCTCCCTGTCCATGAAGTAAACCAAACAATAGCATTTCTCGGGCTGCATCTGCACTGCAGAAATGTTGTAATGCAGTTTGACACAACTTTAACTGCCATGGCTCAATGCTATGGAATTCTGGGACTCGTAGTTTTGTGAGATATTTAGCTTTTTCTGTCACAGAGCTTTGGTGCCACAACAAACTACAAATCACAGAATCCCGTAACACTGAGCCATGGCAATTAAAGTCTTGTCAAATTGCATTATTTTTGCAATGCAGATGCAGCCCAAGTCTCATGGATTTAACTAAATCCCCATTTTCAACCCAAAATCACCTCCACAACAAAAAAGGAAAAGTCCATGTAGCAGCTGTTAATTTAATTGTACTTTAGACTCCAGAAAGGAAGGTGCAAAGATGAATCTCTTTTTAAAAAAAAAAAAATCAAAGGACAACAGAGGTGTGTGTGTGTGTGTGTTTGTGTGTGTGTGTGTGTGTATACACACACATATATATATTGCTTTTTTGTTCTTTAGATTTCTTCTCAAGAATCACAGGAATATATAATTTTATTTATTTATTGGGATCTTTCTTTCTTTTGTTTTTTTAGATTTCTTTTCAAGAATCACGGGAATACTTTGTTTGTTTGTCCTTATATTTAAATATTTATCACCTGCCTTATATCCTCAGGGCAGTGTATAATAAAATCAATTTAATTTAAAATTTAAAACAGCAAAACACCTATATAGCAAGTTAAAACAGTAGAAGCCACATACATATAGAGACTGAATAAAATCATTAGACCTCAGAGCCTTTAATAGAAAGTCATGTTTTAACATGGCACCTAAATGAAACCAAACAGGCACCAAACAGGCCTATAGAGGATGGCATTCCACAACAGATATGACCCTTCTCCCTCTCCCCGTAGTCACTGAATGTATTGCCACCACTGGTGTTGCCCATTCAACACCTTGCCATTTCCTCCCTGGTGGCTGAGAGAGTGTGACTTGCCCAAGGTCACTCAGTAGGTTTCATGGCCGAGCAGGGAATCACACTCCAACACTCAAACCACTAAACCATGCTGACCCTGAAACAGCCTCCATTAAAAGCCATATCTGCTGCAACATACTAAAAACCTCTTGCCTTTTAAATAAAAAAGGCTGTACCTGCCTGTAGAAATACATCAGAGAAGGGGCCAACCAGACTTCCCAAGAAATTATTGTTCTGTGGTTCCATTATAAATCCCATATCTGAATACTATAAAATCTGGGGGCTTGTAGTTTGGTCTGAGGCACCAGAGGATTCTCAGTGACCCCCTTCACTGCCGACCCCAGGATTCCATGGAATGTTGCAGTTCCATTTTTGTAACTGTGTAGTATGAAAGCCTTTTACTTTCATTTACTTTGCATTTGTATGAAAATCTAGGTAGAATTTATATACTGTAGTGCCATAACTGATGCTCCCTAAAATAAAAACCACTTGCAGCTGTTTAATTTTTTGTTGTAAATAAATAAGGGCTGAGATCATGTATCTTGAGATGTATGTGTATTACATAGCTGCATCTCCATAGTTGTACCCCCACCAACTCACTTTGTAAACATTGCACACCCTCCCTAACATGGTCATTTCCATGATGAGTGGGGGAAGAATCAGCAGGGACATGTATAGTTACTCTCCTGTATCTGAACACACTGTGACAGGCAGTGACTGAGACTATTAGGGGTCTTCAGGATGTCCCCACAGATAATGTCCTTGTAGAGTGGACTTTTGGTTATTGCATGGTCACAACAAACCAGTGTGGTGTAGTGGTTGCAGTGTTGGCCTACAACTCTGATGACCAGGGTTTGGTTTCCAGTTCGGCCATCCACTGGGTATCTTTGGGCAAGTCACACACTCTCAGCCCCAGAGGAAGGCAATGGCAAAGCCCCTCTGAACAAATCTTGGCAAGAAAACCCCACAATAGGTCTGCCTTAGGGTCACCATAAGTTGGAAATAATTTTAAGGCACACAACAAAAACATTGGTTAGAATAGAATGCCAACCTTTGAAACAACCAAAAAAGTAAGTTGCAAAGGTCTAAGTTCAGTCTGTGTGGACGAACCTCCAGGTCACCTGTTGACTTATGACAACCTCATGAACTGTATAGGGATTTCTTAGGCAAGATGTACTCAGAGGTGGTTTGCCATTTTCTTCCTCTGAAATAAAGCCAGCAACACCAGTGTAATTGACTAACAAGATCCTGACCAATATTTTATTGCAGGAAAAAAGTGGTAACATAGTAGCTGTTGTAGAAGCAGACCAAAATCATCCCTGAAGTTCCAGCCCACACCTGAAAAGCAGGTTAGAGTGAAATGTGTGATTGGTTTTGTCTGCTCCCATTACAACCATAAATACCGGCATCTCCATTTAGCACCTTGGTTGTATAGGCTGCCTCTGGTTGATTTGAATCGAAATCAAAGCTTGAAATAACTCATTTTAGAAAGGCAGTTTTTCACTCCAAACACCAAAAACCTTTACACTTGGAGAAAACAGGGAAGGATATGAATTAAATGCACCCATAATGAAAGTGGAAAGACTGGGATTCCTTTAATTTAGCCCACGTAAAAAAAGAAAGAAGCACCTGCATTCTAGTGAATACATTTTACATTGCATTTACAATGTAAGATTTTATAAAATAATAATTTACCTAAGCAATTCAAGGATCTACTGAAGCTGCAGCTCTCTTTTAATATTCTAAATATACAGAATACTTATGGGAAGAAGAATCAACTGCCTGTTTGATTAATTGCCTTAGTCACATATTAAAAACTTTTGCTTCTTATCCCATTAAAAGTAACACTAATGAGCTATGGCTGTGACCTTCAAGCGGAAAGGCACATGCGCCTCAACCCCTTCAATATTTACCACCCAAATTTAATCTTTATAATGGACGCCTTAAAAGGAATCTGATAGAAAATACTAAGAGCTGCTCCAAAACTAAAACACTTAGGGAGGATTTTGATTAATGCCTCGTGATTAATCAATTGATTAATATAGTTTTCAATACAGATGTTAGGACACTGTCTACTTTAATCAACCATTTGGAAAACAGAAATGACAAATGATCTATTTTTGTGTCAATTTTTTTCTCCAAAAAAGGCCTGTTTTAGCAGTTATGTAAATTATGACATCAACCCTACTTAATATGCCTAAATTTTTCTCCATACATTACAAACCTTTAAACACTGGTACTATTAATTAAATAATTGTCACCCCTTTTGGCAGGACGTCTTTAAAGCTAATGAGAAGGTGGGGGAAGGAGGAAAGCAGAGAAGGGGGGAGAAAAAAAAGAGATTTAACCAAATGTGTGTGCACTTTACTTTTAAAAGAAATTGTTTCAGCATTATACTATAATCCATATTTAAAGCCTTCCCAATATTTTTGTTTAACTCTGAGGCAGCCTCTAATTTGTGATTATGCTCTCCACCATACTAAAACTGAAATCTTTATTTCAGTCAAAAATAATCACCCTGTAATTACCATGACAAACTGCCCAGGCTGTATCATTGTGGCCATTTCAACTAATGATATTGTATTATAATGCCTAGCAATAGACTTCAAATGGAAAATATAATTATGTGCATTAGTTTGTCTAAGCATTTATAAGATCACATATCCATCAGTTATCAGGCTTCATAAAAAAACCTATACATCACTGTCACTGCTGGTTTTGTTACTGGAAATGTGGACTTTTATAAACCGAGCTGAAGATGTGAGTTTTAAATTTCACTTCTTGGGGATCCCAAGCTGACCCATGGAAGCCAGACTCCCATGACGTGGACTTGTTTTGTTGCTGGGGTATGCAGACAAACCTTTTGCTTCCACTTTGAAATGTTTAACCTAAATTTTCTTTCATATTGTTTAAATCCATTGGGCTTGTTTTCTTATATTTTCCTACAATGATCATGGTGAAAAGCTATTTTCTTTGTTTTCCCTTTTATTTAACATTCAAAGTGCCACTGGGGATATCTATCCATTCATCCGTTCTTGCCAGGCATGAGAGTAAGAAAATATATAGTAAGAAGAGAGAGAGAGAGAGAGACAGACAGACAGTCTCACATGGGCTCAGACTTCTCTATGGGTTTCCATATAACATATATTTATGCAAATTTAAACATTAAGAACCCTATGAGTGAATTGCAAAGATGCATAGTGGGACCCTGTCAAGACTGTACCGATGTGGATCAATCACAACATGCTTCGGTCCCAGTGCACACTAGTCCCACTGTGCTTTGTGTCCTGTTATACAATGCACAACAGTCATGTTGCTGGCTCCTCTATGTAGTAATGTAACAACAGCCCCTTAGTAAATATGAACATTGTGAAACTGCTCAGTTCTATTCCTTATGGATACAAGTCCACGTATGATGAGGTAAGTCTCCAAGTGAATTCTAAGTAGCTCAAGGGAGGTGTATGCATGCTGACACACTGATGCGGACATGAGCACATCACCACCTACTGAATAACATGGGGCTTGAGCATCCATGTTTCCCCCCATCCATTGGTGGTTCTAAAACCAAACCCTCATGGAAGGGAAGGGCCCACTGTATTTTAAAGGTGATGAGCCTATTTTGAGGGTGGCATCTTGTAATGTACTGTATGATTGAATTATTAGAGTTTCCTATGTAGCAGCTAACTTTGTTCTGAAATGACATTTTCATTGTGGCTGGGGGTGGGGAGAGAAGAGTTGGCAGTACCTGCTGGACTTAATCCCCTCTCCCACTGCCATTCCCTTTTCCTTCTGTGTCACGTCTTATTTAGATTGTAGCCCGAGGGCAGGAAACTGTCACATTAACTATTTTGTAAACCACTCTGGGAGACTTTTTGGCTGAAGGGTGGACTACAAATCCTCTGAATACAAACATGCATACACACATTTGCAAAGCTACAACATATAGCTTGCAGAAGCAGACTTAAAAGCAGAGAATTATGAAAGATACAATGCAAGTATATAAAGGTCCATTGACATGTGTGTGTGTGTGTGTGTGTGTGTGTGTGCATGTACCTTCAAGTTGCTTGTCAACATAGGATGTCTCCATGAATTTTATAGTGTACATATCAATATTATGAGCATGTGGACATTCAATAGATATGCAACATACATTGTAAAGTCTGTAGATGAGAAAGTATTCTATTCTTCTTTAAGTTGAATATACACTGAATAAGATTAGAGGATGAGGGATTTTAATTGGCTGCCAACATTTCAGAGCAATTTTTGAACTTGTTGTTTCAGGTACAGAAAACAACATCCTCAAATTCATCTCACATTTCCCCATACCATTGAAACCCAAGCTATTAAAAAAACTGAAAAGTTAGGAAACCATAATTCAATACATCATAGTAAAACACAAGTTTCCTTAGCATATTCCCTTAAAGAGTTAAAGTATAGATAGGACTTCACAAGGCCTACTCTTCTTTGTTCTTGTACACATAACTGCCAAGAGAGGGAAGAGAAGGGAAAGATGATTTCTTATCACTGCAATGAAACATGGAAATTAAGCCAATCTGCAAGATCGCCTCCAGCCTGTTCACTTAATGTTAGATGCCACAGTCTTTTATATCATCTGAAAGAAATGTTCTGGGGGATAACAGTGAATTTTTTCATCTTTCTTAGTGTTTAAATCAGGTTTGGTTGTCTTGTTGAAAGGTGTGCTATAGTTCAAGTAAAGGCCACTCTATAATGTTTCAAAACGTATACTTTATTCACATTCAATGTTTTAGCCCACATGACTATGAAGGCACCACTACAGTTGGATAACTACACCCAAAAATGAAATAAACAACAGCCTATAAATATATAATAGTGTGGCATAGTGATTTGAGTATTGGACTACAACTCTGGAGACCAGGATTCAATTCCCAGCTCAGTCATGAAACCCACTGGGTGACCATGGATAAGTCACATGTTCTCAGCCCCTGGGGAAGGCAATGGCAACCCTCCTCTTAACAAATCTTGCCAAGAAAATCTAATCATAAGATTGCCTTCGAGTTGGAAACAACTTGAAGGCACACAACAACATATAAAATAAATTAGACCTAAAATTCATGAAAACTACATCCTCAAATGCATCCCAGATTAACCTATACCACTGAAATCCACACTGTTTAAAAAATAACATTTGAAAATTAGGAAACCATGATTCAATAGAGTTATGAGAGGCGTGCATCAGTTTCTCAAATCCCCACCTCTACAGAATGTCTGGTGTTTGCTTATGCTTATCATTTCTACTATAACAACTTGGCACCTTTCTATTTACTATAGAGGTTTGCCTCTTCAGCATTGTTTCTGTTATATGTGGAACTGCACACACACCTTTATAGCAGAATACATGGCATTGTGTTTGCATAGGCAAATAAATTCATTAGATCACTGACCTAATCACAGCTACATTCTGTAGTCTATTGAATAGACAAGGAATGCACCTGTCAAAACACTTGAATACAAATTCCATTTCATTTTAGTTCCTTGAGTCCCACACTAGAAGACAGGTGGGATAAAGATAAGAAAAAGAAAAGTAGCAAATATTAAGATATCTGCATAGAAGAAAGGTAAGATGCACAAGGGATAAACAATTAATTCCTTTAGATGTATATTAAAAGTAATAAAAGCCCTGTTCAGTCTTTTGGAGTTCTTTTAAATTACACACATGGAGAATAAGAGCAGGCTAGAACCTTCCTTGATCAGATTTTTTGATTGCACCAAGAGTCTTAATATTCTCCATATTCTCCTCAGACTGTTGTTTTCCACATGTAGGAAATGATGGGTGTGTTAGTGTAACCCTTGCCTCAAATGTTAATCTAACAAGATTCCAAATGACTGAAAAGGGTTAACATTAATCATTAGTTTGCCAAAATGCTATAGTCTCCACATGTCCCTTAATCTACCACCACCCAAAATTGTTGAAGCATAAACCCCAAATTAGAATTTAAATCTGAAATAATTTGTTGAATTACACTGGAGCTAGGGGAAGTTGCTAGAGAGGTGTTTTTTTTTTCCTTCCCAAATTAATTTCATATGCACTTTTCAATTGCTGGCACCTTACACATATGTCTATGTTTTCAGATCTACAGTTGAGCAATATTGCTTATTGTATTTTGGTGCCAGTATAGATTTAAGCAGTCCAAACAAGACTGTGTATTTGAACTGACAGAGAGTAAATTATTTGTATCTGGCATAACTGATGGTTGTGTCAAAACCTTGGCATAAAATTCATTGGAAAACATATTCTTATGAATGCCTATTCAGACATGCCCAGCATTTATTATCATGGGATATAGCCAGTTCCATGCCAAAAGAAGGGCTAGATTGGAGGGGGGGATGTATACCAATATTCTTCTTTGTGAAGACAAAACAGACATTCATGGATCTAATAAACACCAACTCAAATAATGGCCTTTGACACTGGATATCAAAGCTTTGGCTTTTCAGAAGGATTTTATTATATGTGTGTGTGCACGCGCATTTTAAAAAATCATTATGAAATAGTGCTAAAATGTGATTCTAAAATGTTTTGGCACCTGATTTCTTGCAGACCCAGTTAAAATTGTAGATCTAGAAGGGAAGATATTTGTGTAAGACTGTGGTTGAGACAGCAGATAATACTGGATGAATAGACAAAGTTGTCTGGCTTAATCAGCTTCTCCTGTCCTTTAACAGGTCTCTGGATGAATAAATAAACTTATCTGGTTTAATGTAAGTCAGCATCTACTGGCCTGTAGCAGGTTTAAATTGGCTTTACGAACATGCAAAATGCAAATAATTTGTTTTTCAGAGCTGTAGAAATAGTAATTATGGGTCATACTCATTGTCTTTGCTTCCAGGAGCCTAGTAAATAACTGATAAAACAATTGAATTATAGGCCTAAGTATATCCTTTCATAGAACCAAGTCATATATGTCCCTTGTTTGTCAGACCCCTGTGCCATGCTTTCTGTCAGGTTATTTCAGAGAAAAGCTCCACTGAAGAATAGCTTTATTTAAACAGGATTTGCCATTTGGCCAACATGGCTACCCATGGGTGTTTTCTAGATTGTAAGATACCGCATTACAGCTGCAACAGGGGAGTCCTAAAGAGAGAGCCAGTGGACTGGTACCTTCCTATTTGAGGTTTCAACCTCCAAGAAAGGTAAAAGATCTTTCTTCTTAAATTTGGACTGGATTGGCATGTTTTACCTCAACACCACCTAAAGTTTTCCTGATGCAGAAACTAGGCCCATTTAACATGCATCTTTTTTTACAGTCATTTTTTCCATGCCTTTTGCAATAAATCGATTCAGCACAACTGTTGAATCCATAGGATGTGGATCGGAATCTATTTCCTATGACGTCATCACATGTGAGTGTTGGCAGAAGTATGTAAATGTGATTGCAGTGATGTACAAAGAAAAAAAACCTCCGCTGATTATTTGTAAGTGGGCCTACATTAGCTTCTTCTTTAAGGAATATTTCCCATCCGTATTTAGCATGCACACATATGCACATGTGCATACACACACAGAGCAGTTTCTATTTCTCTAAACAAGTTTCCCATGTTGGAATATATTTGTTTTTTGGACTAAACATATACATGATTCATTAGTGAATCTGTCAGGATATAACTGCACAATGGGCTGCCCATATATGATGCCTTCTTCTGACTGAGAACTTATTTTCTTCATAAGTAGAGAACAGTTAAAAATGCTAGTGCACATCTAAGAATAATATTTCCCTCTTTCAGAGTCCAACTGTTTCTATGACATCCTTAGAATCAGAATAAATGTTATTTCCAAACAAATGTAATAGAGATGCTGAATGAAATCTCATACGGTTTGAAAGATAAAATTAACATGCTGATGATATTTTAATGTTTCAATATAATCAAAGGAGCATAGATCATGCATCCTCCAGCTCCAGTGTCATTCTCTTCTTTAATCTTTTGCATATGCAAAAAAGGGTGGAATAAACTGCAAGAAAAATGGGCTCAGCTTGATGTTACTTGGCAAACGTGACTGAAGAAATGCAAGTAGCATATTAGCCATTTCTGCTCACAACTTAAACGCTATTATTTATATGGCATTGCAGGTACATCCAGTCAAATTTATGGAATATAGTTCCAGTTAAATATTTAGTGAGAAGAATAAACACATCTGATTGTGGGAAAGAGCTGTTGATCTATTCCTGGGCACTGTGGGGAACATACAAAATGCATATGTGCAAAATACAGCTGGGAAAATATCTTACAAAATACCTTATCTGCCATGCTTAGCCTCTTTCCATATGTCCAGACTGGTTTGTGGAAGGCATTCCACCTTCTATGTTATGATCCAGAATCTTTTGGAGGTGGAATGAGCTCATCTGTGAAGTGGATCTTAGGGATTTCTTTGTCAGTAAGACTTCTACACTAGCAGTTGTGAATAAGCCTTGTCAAATGTTTTACAATCTTTCTGCAGCCAGAATTCTTCAGGCTGAAATGGTAACTGACACGTGTTTCCCTGGCTATCTTTTATATATATATTAAACTGCACATGCAGTTTTGTGGCAATGAAACTTTACACTATTCAAACTGATGAGATGGTGTTGACACTGAATGTTCACCAGTATTCCACCTACTCCGGGAACAAGATTGTTGAGATGTTTACAGTTCATCTCCTGTGCAAGAATAAGAAGCCTTTTTAAATAAGGCATTAAGAACAGTCAGTGGGGCAGTGTGAGGCTTGGCAAGAGCTCTCTAGAACAAAAAATGCTATTGAATGCTATTGAAAAGAAGAGTAGAAATAAGAGAGCAAAAGGAAAATGTGCAATGACAAGCATGGGGGAAAGGGCCATATGAAATAGCCTTATACCAGGTTAGGCCATGGATGCATCCACACTGTAGAAATAATGTAGTTTGACACCGCTTTAACTGTCATGGCTCCAGACTACTGAATCCTGGAATTTGAGGTTTTATAGGGGACCAGTACTTTTTAGCAGTGAAGGCTGAAAGACCTTGCAAAACTATAAATCCCAGGAGTGCATAGGATGGAGCCATAGCACCTAAAGTGGTGTCAAACTGCATTATTTCTACAGTATAGATTCATCCCATGTATCCATCCAGCTCAGTCTAGCTACCTGGTTGGCAGTAACCTGGGGCAGCCCATGGCTTGAATTAACCATCTCTCTATGTGAACTATGAGCTTCCCTTGACAGTAAATCTTCAGCAGATGTTTATCTTGTTGTCTCCTATCTGGCCTTTTTAACTGGCCAGCTCAGGGAATAGAGGTGAATGCAAAACATGAACTCTGCTACTATGGCTTCCCTCCATAGGGTTGTTGAACGACAACAATGCTTAAGGAAAAAAACAGAGTATACTTGAAGTGAGTAATCCCATACTGCTTAAGGCTATAGGATGTAGATGGAAAGGGCAAAAACAAGAGTCCAGCATTGACCAGCCAAAAGAAAGACTGGCTAAAGTAATGCACAGAGAAAGTGCTAATCTGAAAAGTAGAGGGCTGAAGGGGAGACAAGAAATCAAGATAAAGGCATATATTGCACTGGAAATGGAAGGAAATGTTGCTCAGTCTGCCTTCTGATACAAAGTTATCAAATGTGCAGCTTTTTAATCAATATACAAACCAGAATGGGTTTGTCCATTTGACATTCACATTTCTCAGAATTTCATGATCCAATTTTCTAAAGAAATAACAGCACTTAATGTGTGTATCCCTTCTGTATGAATTCCATAAACAAACTTTGGAAATAGTCATGGCTAAAAATACGGAGTCTCGGCATATTTTTGTTTTTGCTCTAGTTTATTAACTGCAGAGGAAATCAGATACTGGCGATGCCAGCAGAACCCCAGGAGTTTCTTTGCAGTACAGAATTATAGTGCTAGTGGAATCCTGGGATTTACAGTTCAGGGGAAGTATTTAGATTTCTATCAGAGAGCTTTAGTGCTTCATCAAACTATAAACCTGTGTAGCTTACCACATGTTGGGTCATAGATTGTATTCACACAACATATATTAAATTGTTAAACTGTTTTTTAAATGTTATATTTATCCTTTTAATATTTTTGCATTTTTTATTTTTTTTATTGTTTTAAAGTTGCTATTAGCCAACTTCAGTCTCTATATTAGGAGAAAGGCAAGATGATGATGATGATGATGATGATGATGATGATGACGATGACGACGACGACGACGACGAATCATATAGGTTTCAGCATCAAATGCAAATATATTCTTCACCTCCTCTTTTGATAAGAGTGTATCTAACAGTGGTTCTGTTTATAGTGCAGGGGAAAGAGATGATTAATTTTTTTAAAAGTGATACATACCTTTTCTTCTATAGTCATAAACAAGATTTTTTACAAAACCTCAAATTCACCATTGTCTAACTATTCTATTCATGACTTTTCACC
Organism: Sceloporus undulatus; assembly: GCF_019175285.1. Taxonomy (NCBI): domain Eukaryota; kingdom Metazoa; phylum Chordata; class Lepidosauria; order Squamata; family Phrynosomatidae; genus Sceloporus; species Sceloporus undulatus. The sequence continues at coordinate 223,974,970 of NC_056522.1, read as the reverse complement.
TTGAAAAACATTGCCACTGTACAATTTTTCACATCCAGTGTTTGTACTTCCACAGGCCTCTATGAGTGAGGAATCACAGAAAGCTCAATTATTTTTCACATAAGCCATCTTTCAAAGGAGCCTCACAACACTAGGATGTTACAGGAGTACAGTACATCTAGATACTCAAAAAGCACTTTGTGCTGCCAGTGTGCTGTGAACAGATTGATGACTTTGAAGACCTCCAGCGTAGAGGGCAAAATTAAGGATCTTCTATGATCCTGCTGGAGCTGGGATGAGGGATGCCTCCTTTCCAACCTTGTTTATTGAATTTGAAAACCCTCATAGATTTTTCTATGGATGTATTGCTTTTAAAACATACCAGTAAAGAAACAAGTTTTTTTTTCCTTTTTACAAGAGAAGTTGCAGTCTAAAATAGGATCTAGCTATATCTAGCTTTACTATCTCAGGGGAAAAATAAGAATGACCAATAAACTATTGTTGAATGGAAGGAATAAAGAATGATCACATTCAATTTTGGCTGTTGGATGGTGTTTTTAGAGACAAGGAAAAAATTCTCTGTACAGAGGGAAACACAATCCAATGTGATTTTTAATAGAATGGAAAAACAAAGGATGGATAGCATTTTGTGAGTTCACTTCATAGGAACCATTTGAAGTTTCCCAGTTGTGACCCTGACTATTGGCCATACTAAGTACAACTCATGAGAATAGAAATCTGCAGCATGAATATTGTGCTCCATCATTATTTTAGACTTACAAGGCTGCATCTATATTTCAACGCCAGGTTCCATCTTGAATGCAGGAGAGCTTCAGAGGTTCTTTGCCACCAAATGTGGCCTTCTGAAACCTAAAACCACTTTTTCCTGCCCAACCACAATAGACACATTGAAATAATGGAGTTTACATAAATATTTACTTCCCAAATTCTCATTGATTTCATGGGTCTATTCTAGTTGGGATTACAATAGGGTTTAACACTGTGCTAGCAAACAAGCTGTTCAAAAAGCACAACAGAAACAGGCAGAATTCAAGGAGTGAAGACCTTTGTGTTTGCAGTTTGTATACCTGTGTATGCTTACATGCTGAACATTGTCTCAAATGTACTTTTCAAGCAGTGTCAAATTTGGGTCTTCTGGGAAATTATGAGTTGCAGTTTTCCTACAACTTGCCCCCAAGTCATCCTATAGAGCTATCATTTCCAGGGTTTCTTGGATGAGATTTATGAAGCTACAACTGGATTAAGGTTATTTTAAATTCTGTTTCACTCTATGAGTATTCTTTATAGTTACTGGCAAACAAATACATTAAATTGATAAGACTGTTCAAATGTGTAGATGAATCTTGGTTTAAAACATCATCCTGATGCCATATTTGGTGCCATAACACCACTTTTATGTTAACATTTGCACAAAGCCAACAATTTGTGTTCTGTAAAAATCCTATCAACTTCTTTTAGGATGTATCCTTTCTTCTACCTTCACTTCTTCAAAGGGTGGACAGTCAAGTGTGGGATTTCAAAGATTTCTTTAGAATTAGCATCTGCTTTTCCTATTATTTGTTAGTCTTCTTTGAATCACACTGTCATGTATGTAAATGTTGAACTGCTGAGGGTTCCTTATTTTTTGCAAACCAGCCTGTGAGTTAAATATTCTTTCTAAGGCATATTTCTGTAAATTTCAATAAAAATCCAATAGCAAGTCTCAACTAGAGTAGACCCATTAAACCAGAACTGACCAATTATGCTGGGGGCCAGATTTTATCTCCATGTAACCTCCATGTAACCAGTTTTGCCTCCTAAATTGACCAGAAATGTTACCCATAAGTGACTTGACATGACTTTCATTTTTATTTCCTGAATTTTTATTTAATTTATAACTGTTTCTAAAAGGTTGAGGGATTGCAGCATCGTGCAATGTTATTGCTGCATTTGGGAGTGTTTTACAATGTTCCCCCATCTATTTAAAAAATGTGAGGTTCGGGGTTATTGAGGATGCCCTGAGAAACTATGAATGCCTCCGCACTGTGGCAAGAAAGCAGTTTGACAACACTTGAACTGCCATGGCTTCATTTTATGGAATCCTGGGATTTTTAGTTTGTTGTAGCTCTCTGACAGAGAAGGCGAATACAGTACCTCATAAAACTACAAATCCCAAGATTCCATAGCATTGAGCCATGGAAGTTAAAATGATGTACAACTGCATTATTTCTGCATAGAGATTAGACTTAGTTTAGTGGCTGCACAAAAGAACTACACAGCCTACCACTTTCCCTGCCACTGCATTAAATCAGTGGCATGTAAACAAGTGCTGACTTATACCATTCAACAATTGATTCAGTGGGTCTGCTCTAGTTGGGACAAGCAACTGTGTGTCAGCCCAAATGCACACAGCTTCCCTCTGCAACAATTGGAAAGTTGGGCATCATTTGATTCGGGCTCAGTTGATCAGGATCAAATGAAGCCAGATCCATTTAAATACAGAGCTAAACCCAGTATGCACAGATGTCCCTCACAAAGTTTCTTCTCCAGGAAGGAACAAGTAGCAATGTTCTCCATAAAATGTACATGTTGTTTTGTGCCACAAACAGCATTGTCTGTGCAGAAAATAATATTGCTGCACAGAAATTATTTTTTGTGCAGACAATGCTGTTTTGATGCAAATCACACACTTGCACATTTTGTGCAGAATGAGTGTCTCCAATTACAGCTTCTTCCCCCCCCCCTTTTTTTTTTCCACAAGAAGTGGAGGGAAAGTGGTTCTGATCAGGGAAATAATATTTCTGCCTTGAAATATCATTTTCAATGTAGAAAATGTTGTTTCATCTGCAGAAAATGCTATTTTCTATACAACACACAACCACATGCAAAATTTGCTCAGAATGAATCTAAACTGAAGATTTTTGTTGCTCTGTGGTTCTCCTTGTTGCAGTTTCCTAACACCAAAACATGTATTTAAACCACTTTTGGAATATTTCACTTGTTCCTAAAGTTGTCTCACATTCTCTGGAACAAACATCAACACAGAGGAGAAAGTGTGTAGAGGTAAGCTGCCATTAATGGGCAGGTTCATACTCTTTACCCATTTTTTTGCATCTTTACATTCAGTGCCTCTCTCTGTTATGTATGAGCTTTAACTTGGTTGCTTCAGTTTGCTCCTCTGATTCATTTGTTCAGTGTTGTAGAGAAAAAAAATAGCTTAATCTTTTGTGCCTTGACATATTTCATACCACATGTCCACATTTCACTCCACCATGAACCATTCATTTATATGTGTTAAATAGGTTGAGCATTCTTAAATGCTTTGCTTGTATAAACTGTGGGAAGAGGAAAGAGTCCATAACATTCAAGCAATGGGCCACAATATCCAGAGGTTTAAATTCAAACCACATCTTTTTGGTTGTATCTTTCAAGCCACTGCAACTATAACCACACAAGAAAGTACTTATTTACCTATGTTTACAAGACAGCTGAAAATTTATCACCTATGTTTCCTAAGAATATTGTGATCCTTTGTGAATACACACAAAGGCAATGTGAAGTACCATTACAAGAATGTCAGTTAGGATATCATTAATCCTCATCAATTACCAGAGAATCATGTCTCTGCCAAAGCAGTTTCAAGCATTCTATTATACAGTCTCTATAATTAGTTTAAATATCTATTGTGCTATGTACAAGCTGGACTCTGCTTTATGCGTTCATCTATACAAAGACTGAAGTAACCATTACACATCCTCTGGTGCCAGTTATACTTTGCATCAATCTTAGCTGCTGATTGTCTATATTTGACCCTCCAGATTGAATTTGTTATTCTGCAAGTCCTTTAACATAAGTACAAGAGGGCTGCCAAGCTGGGTCAGACCAAGCATCATATTGATCTAGTTTAGCAGTCTTGTCTCCTCCTGGAAATAGGAATCCAGATACTTCAGGTGTTTTAGGGTTTAGTATTTCTACCAATGGTGATGACAGAGCTATTGAATATCTGTAGATATCTAATCATTTTCAAGGAACATGGTGGAAGCCATGATATTTTCTGTTCATGGGTTCTCTTCATGAGTTCTGTTCATGAGTTCCACAGACAAATGACTCACTGTAATCCCCCCCCCTATTTTTGTAAGCTTTCCAGCTTTCAGTTTCCCAGGCTTTCTCTGCAATGAAAATGGGAATTATTCATTGTCAATTTTTCCATAGCACCCATGGATTTGTAAAATTTAGCATGCCCTTTACCCTTTAAAATATGTATGGGCAACAAACACAGATCAATGACAACCCCATCTCCTCCCAGCTCAAACTCTTAGGGATAACATCCTGGTGCCTAGCCTCTGAAATCTGGTGCTACAAAATTAGCTACTAAAACGGAGTGCGTTATATTTCTTTTTCAGGTTAAACACATGGGCAGAGTATTGCTCTCACCCCTGCTATAGCTAAAATTCTATGCTGATTTCAGGCTCCCTGGATAATGAATGGGACAGGTATTAGATGGACTTGTCTGTATAGACTACTTAATTTATCTTACACTCTTTAAAGAAAAAACATATATCTATAAATTTGGACATGTCACATCCAGTCATCAAGCATGGATATGGCTTTAATGATGCTACATATTGTTTGTTTGCTTGTTTTTAAAAAAGTGACTGTAAAGTTCTTCATCTGATTTTCTTAGGAATAGTCAATTAAGTTTATTAATAGATCTATCTCTTGTATTTTATGTGAAGCTCCAATCAGTTTTCAATTATATGCACATCAGAAATGTTATATATCATATATTCTGGATAATTTACATAAAAGGTACTCCAGAATAAATGCTTGAGGGGCTGTAGCCCAAATATATTTGAAAATGCAAAACTCAGGATGAATAGGTGTGTGTGTATGCATGCACACATGCATGTGCACCATCACTGCAAATGAATCATCATTACAAATGAATCATACCATGGGAAGAGATACTTTTCCCAGTTATAAGGCAGTTTCCTGATGCTTCAGTACAAGGAATATGATTCCCAGTATTAGAGTAAAGACCTTTGTTATTATTTTTGCTTGTTTGTCTGTTTGTTATTGGTTGCTCTACAATGGGCTGAACCTTATTGTCAGTCCCAAGAAGAACAGACCTACTAATTCATCTGTTTGTTGATTTATAATTCAAAAATTGATTCAATTAGCCTCCCCTTGTTGAGACTAACCTTTTTATTTAATTTCAAATACACTGTTGCTTCATGACTTCTGTGTGGCAAGTTTTTGGTTTCGTTGCCATCTTGAATTAAACTAAGAATAACAGAATTAATATGGGCAATATGCTCAGGGAACCATTATTTTCATGAGTCACTGTACAAAGTTTATACAAGGAAGATTTGCCATTCAAGGAGTACTCACATAAAGTACTGCTCCCCGTCTTCTAGATCTGTAGTGGCGAACCTATGGCACACGGAACAATTTTTGAGGGCATGTGGAGGACAGGGAAGAGAACAAGTCTCTACCTGTTCCTCCTTTTCCCAGTTGTCCCAGGCCTTCAGCTGTCTCCAGAGAGGCATCTGAAGGCCCAGGAAGATGCAGGGGGAGGAGAAGCAATAGGCACACATCTGTTCCTCCTCTTCCCAGCTGTTCCAGACCTTCAGCTGTCTCTGGGGAGGCAGTTGAAGGCCTGGGAGGACAGGAGGAAGAGGAGGAACAGACACTCTTCCCCCCAACCCTGCTGGACCTTCAACTATCTCTGAGGAAGTCCTGCCTCCAGAGGTCCTGCCCCCCAGAAGATGGAAGTCCCACCCCCTGACATCCCATCCCCCTGGAACTGCCTCCTCCTGGCAACGGGTGATACCCAGTGTGGGAACACCTTTGAGTTTTGGCTAAAAGGTTCATCATCACTGTTCTAGATAATGCTTATATACTAGTTGGGTGAAGTCCTCTCCAACCAAGGAGCTTATCGCACAGGCCCCTGGGACAGGATCGGGGTGCAGTAGAAGGGGGCAGGATGGGAACAGAATGGGGGCTATCACCCATTTTATCACATGTTGGAATGCCACTGATGCCACCGAAAGTTCCCATTCTATTCCCGATCCATCCCACAGGAGGCGATTTTCAGGAACACTTCTGAACAGTTCCTGAAAATCGCCTCCTGTAGGACAGATCAGGAATGGAATGGGAACCTCTGGTGGCATCAGCAGCGTCCCAGCGTGCAAGAAAATGAGTTATTTCCCCCATTCTGCTCCGGGAGCATACCAAGGGGCTGTGTGATAAGCTCCCAAGCTAAATCAGCCATTGCTTTTCTAGGAAGTTGCTGGAAGCCTCCATCCAGCTGTGCAGATGCCAGAGTAGTTGTACTGGTGTTCATTGGTAGCCTTTGCACCTTCTCCCTGACCTAAAAATCTAGTTCCCAATATGTAGGTGGGGTGTTTCATTCTTTCAGCAATGTATTCAGTCTTGTTTGTCTTTTCCTTTTAGCCCCTTTTGCTTATTTGATGCATGGAATGCCTAGAAATAACATTCAGAACCCAGCGAAAGCACACAAGATGTTTTGCTATATTCCCAGGATACTCTCAAGACCAGAAATTTATTATTTTGAAGAAGTGTGTTGGGAGCCCTAGATAGGAGTGCTAACAGTTTCCCTATGTGTTTCATATGTTGTAGATGGTAAACTGTAGAATTCATATGCTGTAAACTAAAAAATTCCTAGGCATTCTATACAATGCCTAATTTCACCTCATAAGACACTTTTCATTTAGCCTCCTTTGTTTATTTACCTAATAAGACCCCATTCACCAGTGAATATCACTCTTAGATATTTTGTAAAATGGCTCATTTTTATACTTTGCTGCTGATTTTTTGGTTAGACTCTTCTGAACAATTTGTTCCATCTTGTAAAAGTTTTGATTGCCCATCTAAATCATTCACATTTGAGAAATAGCCTCTGGAAATAATTTTTAGTAATTCATTATTCTCTCTACTTTTAATCAAGCAATGGTTGTAAAATGGTCTTGGCCAGTCAGTCAAAATAATATATTTTTTTTAAAAAAAGAATGTTATCCTTTCACCCCACATTTAATCTCCAGTTAGTCTTTCATTGAGAGGCTAAGATTTCCACATGCCTGAGAATTTGTGAGAATGAAAAAACAAGTAATATTCCATGTCATATGGTGACAAGTACAGTTCAAAGTACCATTAGCACTTAAACTCATGGCAGTAATTAATCCCTATCATCATTTTCATAATGAGAAGCCATGTTCAGAAAATGCTGATTGAAAGACTTGAATATAAAAATGCACGCCATTCACTTCTATATCAGCTAGATTGATTTTTACACTCCCTGTAGATTAATACAAAATCATTGGTCCCAATACCAATCTCTGATTCTTTAATTCTTCTGTATTTACATCAGAAATGGAGACCTGAGCTGAAACTGAACTAATTTTTTATTTTCACAGACAGTGCCAAAACACATGTCCTTTAACTGGTTTTTTTTTTTTCCAGTAGTGCCCCTCCACCCAATATTATTTTATGGATTTATATTCCCCACTTCTCAAAGCCCGGGAATGAAGACAACAGTGGATTTTATAATGGGTTGTAGTGTAAAAAGTAGTTCACAAAGATAAGTTGAAACAATGTGCTCCAATGACTCCATAATGACAATTTATGGAGAAATGCAGTTCAAAGGTCCCATTGTGCCCTGTCTCAGCCAGATCCCCACATTGGGTACACAGAAGGGTCAGTGAAATACCCCTTGATGCAATTCACCCATCAGTTCTCAATTATATGTCAGCAAACAAAAAGTTTCTCACCAGCTGGCTGGGGACTAGGAATGTAAACTACTTTATCTGTACATGTAAAGACAAAAAATCATGGTAGCTTTCTCCCTACTGCAAGAGAGAACAAATATTCCTCCACAGTGCTCTTCCCGTATTTGAACCTTATGAAATGTTGTGGAGGACTATTCTGCATAGTACGACACAGTAATTGTTGTGCAAAAATCTGTTTTCTGTTCAAAACAAAAATCCTCTGCAGGAGTGGAGTTGGTGCAGGAAACAGAGTTTTGCACACACACACACACACACACACAGAGAGAGAGAGAGAGAGAGAGAGAGAGAGAGAGAGAGATTAAAGTGTTTTTCTCTGCAGAATAATTCCTATGCAATACATCAGGTGTTTGAATATGAGAAAAGCAGCACAGAATTGGTCACATAACATTGTGGCATCATCTGCATGAACCTAAAACTGGGTTCATTTAATTCAAGAACATGTTGAGCACCTGTAATTTGGATCAGTTTTTGTAACTATGGCAGGCTATGCTGACCAAAATTCAAAACCAGAAGTTAATTTCCTTTTCAGTCTCTAGGTTCTACAGAGGCCTTTGTTGAGGAAGGAGTTTGCAAGTTCTGAATAAGATTAAACCACCACTCCTAGAATAGCAGTTGGTCATCTGGAGGCCATTCAAGAGCAAAGGGAGGAATTCCACCATACTCCATACACACACGGTAAGGGACCAGAAGAACTTCTCCCACTGTGTCATGCCCCACACCCCCACACATTGCCTCACATGACTTTACTTTTGCGTTGCTGTATCTGCTGACTTCCTCTAGTGTGGGGGATTTAAAGCGGCCTCCAAGACTTCTAAGAGTTGGCATGACTGATCAGCATTTCCCTTGGAGAGGAAATAGTAAGCAGACGGAGGGTGTTGCACCTGTAGCAGGTATTAAGCAGAAACAAATTCAATCAAAGAAGCATAGTGGGGACAGAGCAAGGGCATGGAATAAATCCTGGCTCAAGAGCCCACCCCCCTTTTTTTTCACTAGGCAAAATTGATCAGACAAAATTGAACCACCAAGATTTCTATGTAACTTAGCCCCCTCAGGAATTATCACTCAGAAGCATACTAGGTGATGGTTATTTTTCACTATTGCTTTCATGGTACTCAGATTGCTACCAGAATGGAAAGTGAAAGAGGAGAAGAACTGTTTTAATGCAACATATAGTGTGTTTTCATCATTCTGTAAAATGTACCTGCAAGTAGTCAAAATTAATAATGACCTGACTGCCAATGTTGAGCCTCCCCCCCCCCAAAAACCCCCCCCACAACAACAGTTAAGGGCATGGCTGGAAAGACTGGAGCAAACTTTCAAATGGCAACTAATACTGGGTAGATTTGGACATTGTTTTTGCTCTATTGGTGTCTCACAACAGTCTAACAATCCACCTATGTTCAGGTGTTGAGTGGCCATGCAGATAGCAGTGATAGTTGTTTTGATAGGCAGAAATAATTGCCCAGTTAGCTGCTGAGGATCCCAGATGAGAGAAGAGCTTTCTCTCCTGACAGAAACAGTTTGTTTCCTCCACAAACACCTCACAACTATTCTGCCTCTGCTGCCACCTGCATTGGTACTGCTACTTAGTATAAGTTATACCAGCCAATCGGGTTGTGACCAAATATGTTCTATAAAATAATCTCCCCAGCCATTCAATGCGGCCATTTGATCAGCACTTGATTTACATAAAGAGGTCACATGTGAACATCTGGGAGATCATTAGATCATTTTGCCAGATACTGAAACCAAGTCCTTTCACAGTTTTTTCTGTAAAAAGGAGAAGTCTTCCTGCATTGCCAGTTTCCAGTTGCAGGGAGGCTTCTAAGCATACTTAGAATTCCCCTTTACACCTTCCTTATAGAAAAAGTAAGAGTAATCTTACAGCCTTGCCCAAAATCCCCCTCCCCCCTCAAAAGAACCAATTCCTGGCAGATGGAGAGTGGCAGAGGAATTATTTTTGCTATAGCTGGACAAAAAGATTATTTTAGAGGTTTATTTAGAAATTACAATTTCCCAAGGCCTCAGTTTAGAGGATCCCTTAAGATCCTGGAAGATGCCTGTTAGTGTGCATCTAGCTACAGTAAAGTAGTTGGACACTTCTCTACCACCCCACACCATTTTTCTTCTTGGCCAGGAAATGACTGTGATCAGTGATTGGGGGAGAACACAGAAAAGTGTGTTTTGGCAGAGGGTTGGAAAGGTGACATTGTTACATATGTGCAGTATAACTCCTGATCCTGGATCTTCACTAATAATTCTTTCTTTCAGTAAATCACTCTGTTACAATCAGCTGTTCCAGCCCTTGTTCTGCCCTTTGGTTAAAAATATATGTTCATGAAAAATTCTTTGGACTCAACCCACTTGCTACTCCCAACTAGAATAGACCCACTGAATCAATTGTTGACTGTTAAATCAACACATATGTAAATCTCACTGATTTAACTGGTTTAATCTACTTGAAACAGCCAGCTGGAATACGTTTTGAGTTACAGACATCCTTACATGTAGGGCTTACCTTCACATATATGTAATGAACAGGTGGAGGAAGGTTGAAATCCACATACTGAAATGCATACCTGTGTACATGGCCTGCCAGGATTCCACATGATGATAAAAAGCCCACTTTTTAAATATCTTCAGTCATATGCTTTACATTTGTACACATGGATACATCATGGCCACACTACATATTGTTTGCACATTTGTTGTATGTGCGATAAGAAGCCTGCATTTAAGAAGGGGTGTTTGTCAGCTGCTTTCCCCCGTATTATTCCAACTAATTCCTTTTTGTTTCTCTTTATCCCTACAAAGAAAAAGGTTCTTTTGTGGCACAGTTAAGACTAACTGTGCAGTCAGACGCTGCAAGATCGCTTTGCAAACTGATATTCCAGACTAACACAGCTATGTCTCTGAATTCTACATATATATATATATATATATATATATATATATATATATATGGCAGTGCCAGCTGACTCTCTGCCAAGTGGGAAGATGATGATGATGACAATGATATTGATTATGATGGCATCACACTCAAGATTTCACACATGAAAGTTGGGATATGTGTGGCCAAGCAACAACAGAACATGGTCAAGATGACAAAAGTTGTTAACAAGGAAGAACATACAAACTAGGAGGGCCTGTGACACTTTGCTTTTGCCTTAGTGTACTGGGAAGAGCAAAATTCTGCCCTTCATCTCCTCTTCTTCCTGCTGAGTTAACTGAGTGCAAACTACCATTAATCTTTGGACTCATTTTAGACCAATTGAAGTAAGCCGAGGACAAAGGGAGAAAGTGGAAGGAGTAGTAAAAATTGAGAACTGAAAAAGTGGGATGACAGAGGATTAATTGGGACTGTCTATGTCACTTCATTAAACTTGCCACACCTGAGACTATCAAGGTGCCACCAGTAGCAACAAAACCACAGCCCCTGTCTTGATGGACTATTTAAGGTGTTTTCTGCATGGCTAAAAAACCCCGACTTTGACTCCTCTTCTGGGATGCAACCGGATATTATCGCTCACATTTTGCTGCCTCCCACCTAAAACCCCTTTAAAACCCAGCTCCCAGCTGCTTGATTTGCAAAGTAAATCATAATTACCATATATCACAGAATGTAATGGTAATAGTTTATAAAGATCTAGCACATAAAGAACTAGCCAATGAAAATTATACTGTTAAATTACAATATATCATACACACAGCCTAAACGTATTTACATATACATAGTTTCATGTCCTTAAAGTGAAAATTTGTTAAAAATTTGCTGTTTTAAAGAATTTTTTAAAGAATTTTTAATTTTTTACAGTTTTTTTTTAAAAAAAAGATAATTGACATTTTATTTTATTTTTAAAAGATCTTGGGGCCTTTCCTTTCTCTACCCACTGAGCCTGACCCCACTTTCACCATCTCTTCTGCATTTTAAGGGACACAGGTGAATGCCATAGTCTGTTTCTGCCAAAAAGGAGCTATCTGAGGAGCAGTGGTGTCACCCCCTTTTAGGGTGTCATTGGGTGTGGTTGGCACCCCCTGTATGCCCCCTTCTGATGCCACTGGAATAGAAACTACCATTAGTGCTCCTATGTTCTCCTTCCTTGCCTCTTTACTCTATTAAAGGCTCAGAAAAGAAGGCAATGTAGCCAAATTATATCACATCCTTTGCTTACTCTGCCACATAATACTTAAACCTGAGTTACAGAAGTATATAAACTCTCACTGAATAGCCTGCATAAGTCATTTGTCTTGCACTATACATGAATAATGACAATTCTGTATCTCAGTCTAGAGATACACTAATCTTTATCTCCCAGTGTCTAAATAAAAGTCAATGTTTATAAACTGTGTACACACACACACATATCCTCAGGTACATGGAAAAATCCAGCCAAGAGATAAATTAGAGAGTAAAATATTAAAATGATAAGTTAGTGATACAAATGCTATGCAATAAATGTGCATTTCTAACATTTTCAAAAATGTTTCAAGTCTGATATGTTTAATATCCCATTAGAGCAACCACCATAGGAGCAGAATTGCAATTGTGTTCATGTTCCCTTACCGGATAAATCACTGGAAAGCAGCAACTAGCTTTTCTATAATCTCTCAATCCAAATCAACTTGAACTGGGGCAAACTGGTTGTGCTCCTTTTGGGGAAGGTAGTGTTGGCTGCAGTGGCTCATGCCTTAATGAAAGGTAAGGTAAAGGTGACCCCTTTGACATGCTTGTCTAGTTGTGTATGATTGTAGGGAGTGGTGCTCATCTCCATTACTAAGCTGAGGGAGCCAGCTTTGTCAAAGATGACTCTGTGGTCATATGGCCAGCCTGACTAAATATCTAGACACACAGAACACTGTTACCTTCCCACCAAAGTTGTACCTATTTATCTACTTGCACTTTTACATGCTTTCAAACTACTAGGTTGGCAGAAGCTGGGATTATTGATGGGAGCTTTTCCATCACATGCGCTTGGGTCTCAAACTGCTGATCTCCTGACCTTGCAGTCATCATGTCAGCGTCTTAACCATTAACACACTGCAGCCTTCCTGAATAAATTACTATTCTCTATTTCTCTATGTGGCGGTGCCCTTTGAAGGTGTAGGAAAGCTAAAGCTAGTGCATAATACAGTAGTAAGTGTGTACAGTAGCAAGCGTGTTCTTGTACCAACTGCCAACTTGTTCTTGAAGTCAGTTCCAAGGTGTTGATTTTGACCTACAAAGCCATTAATATTTTGGGACCAGCAAACCTTAAAGACTGCTTCCTCCAATATGAACTTGCTCAGAATTCATTGTCGTCAATGGATGGCCTGTTGCACACCCCACCACTCCTTTGGAGCTTTGGACAATGAGCAGGTGAGATGAAGCTTTCTCTTTATCTCAGCATCATGATGGTGCAACTCCTTCCAAAAGGGATCATGATGACTCCCTGGAGAATGCAGCAGGCAGTAACTAAAGTGTTTTTCTGCATCATCTTTGATCCTTAAAACTAGCTTTAGGACTGGCTTTAATTTGTTCTTAAAGAAAGTTGTTGCTGTTGGGAAAAATCCTTTTTAAAACAGTTTAATCTGTTTTTAAAGAATGTTTTAATCTATTGTGTTTTAATCTGGAATCTCTGGAAGACAATACATAAACTCTTTTAATACATCAATAAAATAAATAAATAAATTTGTCTTGGTTCACTCATTATGTAAGTATGTTGGGCATACTGAGTCATAATGCAAAGAATCACCTATGTCTCTAGTTTTGTCACTCTCCTCACATGGAGAGTGATGAGTCTGAAAAAGAGAGATTTCTGTATGCATTTATGCTCCAAAACCAGATAAAAAAGACAGGGTCCCAATCATGTGGACATCATCCATGCATAGAAGAATCAAATATGAGGAGAGTGAAACACAATTCAACACTCTTACATAATTAATTAGTAACACTACAGTTGTTTTTCTTTCTGCTCTGGCCATGTACTCTCACTTGCTGTCTTCCACTGGATGGACTTGCTTGAATCTTTGACAATATTTCTTGATGATATTTTTTCCCCAAAAAAGTAAAACAATTTGTTAATTCCAATTTAGGTCTTTCCTAATTCTCAGAGGGAATAGAAAGAGGGAGGGAATTATCTTTGGTAACTGAACAATAAAAACATTTTTAAAATCTCTTCTTCTGGTTCTAGGTGGGCAATTTGCAGTGGAAACAGCAAGCTGTCAACACCGAATAAAACCCCACACAGCCAGCAGACAAATAAGGGTCTAGGAAACTGCATCACAGTTGATTCTAGAAAGCTGATTTAGGACACTATCACACCAGTGTTGTGTCTCATAACAATTTCATTATGAAAGGAAACAGGAACAAACCACTTTGAAAACCTTTGTTTTCATACCTCTCTTTTTTGCTTAGAAATCAATCTTCCAGGTGTGATAAGCCTATTCAATTCTGGCATTAAAGCCATAAGGTGCCATGAGGGGACCTGATTCTTCCCCTACCCACTCGCTATTCCAAAGCAGGCTAACTCCATATATCTTGGATTATTTAATTTTAATTTTTCTTCATGTAAAATTATAGCTTTATACTGGGATCCTCATTTTAAGAATACCCTTCTATTGGGAGCATACATTAGAAATTACAAACCAGACCACTATCTACTTGAAGTATTGTTTTTGACTGTTTATTTGTTTAAGTATGAATCATTTCTGTTATTATTCTGTGAAAGTTGTTAACCACCCACTGATACCCAGAAAGTGAGGTATGAATCATTGTAAAAAACAAGAATGATATATTTAACTCCAAGGTAGTACTGTTATTTTATTCTCTTTACCAGCTTCATTATAATGTTTGTTTGCCCACACATTACACATATGGCTTGCTTGGCTACTTCACTAACTAATACTTGAGTCACAAGGAACTGTTAACTTCCTCCTGCAGACTGCAGTCTGGTTGTGGAGACCAAACTATGTGAGTTTTGATGTGAATATTACCCTGCCCCACACCAGAGGTCAGATAACATGGTTTTTTTGGTGTGTTGGATGTCACATTGGACTGTGCTGACAACGGATATTGAGGTTGATAGCTGATGGACACTGGCATCATGGCTTCTCTTTAAAACATAATCAGACTTAGAAGAGAAGGAAAAAAAATATACTGCCCTATATCCAATTTTTAAAATTATCATATGGGTTCAGAGCTTGAAAAAACTATTTTTTGGCTAACAAGAGTATTTTGACTATCACAATCTGAAGAACTCTCTAGTAAGTATAAAGCACTAGATCAACATAACAAACACAATTAATTTGTACAAACTTGTTCTATTTTCTTATATATATTAAAAATAATCTTCAAAGTGCAGGACTACCTTCAGTCCATAAAAGTTTCTGGAAAGATACAGTCTAGTGACTGTATGAATGAATCATTAACCTCAAGAATCCTCCTGTGAGGACAGAAAATGACAGATCAACTAAAACTAATCACCACTAAGAACTTAACTTGTTACAATACCAATTCCATGTTTGCATCTTGGATTACACCCGGGTTGGTCTTGTTATGTTTGTTCTGTGTGTTCCTTTGATTTGGATTATAAACAATATTGTACTCTTTCATGTTAAGTAATTTAAATCTAATTTTTTAAAAAAGTTTTTCTCTAGTTTCCATTGGTCATACTGGCTGGGAGATCCTGAGAATTATAATCTAAAATAAGTAACATTACCAAACTCTGCAGACATACCACTGACTTAATTCACAGAAAATCTTACACATACACATTCACATACACAAATACACAGTTACCTCTTCTATAACTTATTCCTGTACTTAGTGTCCAGTAATTCTCGAAACCTTGCTAGAGCACATTAGAACACATGACACACAAGCTGCAACTTAACCCAATTTTTTATGATCCAAGCCCTTAATTATTATTTTTTTTAAAAAACTCACTCATCTCATTTCTATGAGCATAATGAAAATGTCTAATATTAAATTATAACAACAGCAATCAAAGTCATGGGGAGCAAGAGGATTCTCAATTGCAGCCCATACTTTGCTCTCAATATCACCAGAGGAAAAGATTGAGAAGCACATCAATTCACATAACTTCCTACCAGTGCCCCATTGTCTTTTCAGGACTTAATGATGCTGAAGTGTCTCTATGATTAAAATTTAAAGGCTTCCAAGTAACCAAGCAATTTGCCCAAAACTCCTTATCCAGCACTCACCACAAAGACTCTGATTTTAATATACCATTAATCAAGCTCCAGCCTAGTTTACCACTGATACTTTAAATTACAGAAGAACTAACTTCATTGTCTCATTGTATCATATGAAAAATCTTTCTTTTGATCAGCTTTGCATATGTGCGTACATGTCCCAAAATGGAAAGTATTTTTTTTTGTGAAGGTGGGGAAATACCAGACAGAAGTCTGCACTTTTGTATATTTACGATGAGCTTTATTCAGTCTACAGTTTTTATTGAAGTAATTCTAAAGTTGAGTATAACCACCATGCAAAATCCTATAGTATAAGTTTGGAAAGAGAGAGAATCAAGTAGGCATCTATCTGTCTAGCTAGCTAGATCATCTGTCCCTCCATTCATCCATCTATCTGCACATTTTATAGAGATGTATTGAAAAGTTACTATTTGTAGTTCCTGGTGTCATATACATGTATAGGTTCTTGGTTCCACAGGCATAGTCAATTCATGGTTGCATTAGTGAAGTTCCACAAGGGTAACCATTTCACGTCCTACTATTAGTCCTTACTACAGTAGAGCCATGGAATCATTTGGAAATGAGCCACTGACACACCATGCAACAGTTAATCCAGTGAGTCTACTCTCATTGGCACAAACCACCAGAATTCCAGGCATGCAACTGTATATTTTTGGATAGTGTGTAATTATTTGTCGGTGCCTTAAATACCCCACGTTATTCATGGAAATTTCAGAATTTTATTCCCAGTGGGTCACTGGGGTCACAGTGGGTCAATAGGCAGGCACAAAAGTGCACATTAAACTGAAAAATATTGGTATTATGCAGAAGAGTTGTGTAGTGCAACTACCTTGTACGAGCATGATGTGTGATCTCAGCTCGTGTTATGAAAAGCTATTCAAGCCCTCCCTTCAGCCACCATCTTGAGGGAGAGGGAGGCAGGCGAGCTCCAAGAAGCCAAGTCCTCCCTCCAGTCCATCTGCCTTGGTCCAGGCCACAGAGGGAGAGATGAACTGCTGGACCTAATCCCCTTCCCCACCACCATTCCCTTCTCCTTTTGTGTCGTGTCTTTTTAGATTGTAAGCCTGAGGGCAGGGAACCGTCTAATTAAAAGATTGAATGTACAGTGCTGTGTACATTTAATAATAATAATAATAATAATAATAATAATAATAATAATAACAATCCCTCAAATGTGCAATCTCTCAGTATAACCATTCCCCTACTGTGGCACAGCTTAGACACATGCATGCTGTTCGATGCACTTATACATGGGGAAAAATGGATGCAAACCTGGTGAACCCTTTTTGTTAGAGATGAAAAGTTATTTTTGAGAAGAATGTATCTAATGCCATGCTAAAGCATCTATATGTAACAAGTGGTAGGATAATGCCCTGAAACTTGCTGAATTGCTGAATGGCTTGATGCCATTCTAGTATGACAGCAATGACAGTGACAGTAGTGTTGGTGATGGGGTCAATGACCACAACTACTACTGCTCTTCCTCATCCTCATCTTCATCCTCCAGTGCATTGATAGCATGACAAAGAACCTACCCAATTTAATAATACTGAATATTGTAAGGATACTGGATGCAGGATGGTCACTCTCTGCAGCATCCATTTGTGTGCACAGTAGTGTGCTATATAGTTTCAGCAGGATTCATGAGGTAAGGGGAACTGCCAAATGTCTTATTTCCTCCAGCCTGTAACTGAAATGTCCTGTGAGCAGAGTTTTACTCATGAGAATTCCATCCAGAACTTTTTGAAAAATAATTTTATTTTATCTTGTTGAAATTTTCTAGGTGCTTGGGAGATGTCTGGCCTGGCCTTAAATAACACACACACACACACACACACACACACACACACACACACTTCAGTAAGTAAAATCCAAAGAGAAATATTAAAGGCACCTTTGATGACAGAGTTAAAATTTATTTCCTCAGAAAACCATATTACCTTGTCACCACCAGACTTACAGTGTTAACCAATTCTTTTCTGTCAACTGGCAATTTTTTGGCAGATCCCTTTTGCATGATTCATGAAGGACCAGTAAAAGGCTAATTGTTCAAATTAATTTGCGTAAATGACTAAGCAAGAGATAACAAAATTACATCTGCACTTGTTTGGCAAAGATTCAATAGCAGCAGCCCCCATACTGCCAGCTGCTTCCAGACAACACTCTTGCAGAAATTAAAAGCTACAAATATTAATTAATACACTTTTTTGGTACGTTAATTTGCACTGAAAGGTTCCGGGAGTGCAAAACTGCTGAGAAGATGAACCATGATAATTAGAATTAATGGGATGGATGCATGTTTTTTGCAGCTGAAGTTTTAAAAAACCTATGAATGGAACTGGGAACTTGGAGCTGACATTCTCATAAATCTCTATGATAATGCAGCTATTAGTATTAGAAGGATTAAGTACTGTGGCTCCAATGTTATCCATCACATGACACATTGTATCCCATCTGTCACTGAAGCAACTAAGACATGATAGCTGTCCTTGAGGAAGCCATCTGAAAAGCTTTGGGAATTTAAGGAATTGCCCGGCTGAGTGTCGAAGTACAAAATGAATAGCTCAAACCTCTGACTCGCAAATAGAAATAATGGCCAACACTCTGTACTTGTCAGCTTAACATTTTAACAAATACTCTTACATGCAGTATCTGTATTTAAGTTTAGGTAAGCAGTCTAAGTTAGAGATGTATCAGAGAGAGAGAAGGAAGGAGAGAAACACTATCACATGTCAATGATATTTATCTTTAATTCATTTGTGACTTTGGACATTTGCTTTCTCTCTCTCTCTCTCTCTCTCTCTCTCTCTCTCTCTCAAGAACATGTGCTAACAATTATATTATAAATTTTATTTGATTTTTCCAAAGCCTCTCTGCTCAACTAGTAATTGATGAACATATTTACATCCTAACACATCTATGCATTGTCAAACATTAGTACGAGCATTAATACAAAATAGCACAGTTGTGCAAAACATAGGCAGAATCTATTTCTGACACAGACTGTGATATAATGAATTAAACTAAAAATAAATGCATGCTGAGTTTTGGGTTTTGGGGCTTGGGTTTTTTAAAGAAGCAAACAATGTTATTTATAGGAGAAGGGATTAAATAGATTCCTTTTAGAAAACATTCCCATAAATAACTGGGCTACAGTATTTATAAACTGAGTAGACAACAAGATACTGAATACAAAAGAAACTTTCCAACAGAGCTACGTGGCAATTTCAACTTTGGAGAGATGTGTGAATATTAAAAGGAATTCAATCAGTCCTGTTGAGAGTACAGTACAATATGAAAAAAGGAGATCAGTCTGAGAGAAAAAGCAGTGCCTGTGCATGAACCATAACCAGGTCTGATCATAATTATGCCAGTCCCAAACTCTGAGTGTATTCCATCAATCCCATGCCAATTGTGCAGCCAGACAAGAAATGGTTAGGATGGTATCTTTCAGTATATGGTATTAAAGCAACAAAACCAGAAAAATAATGCCTGGCTGATACTCAAGATTATGTTGAAACATAAAGCAAGGTTAATCTCATTATAGATGTCATGGAAGAATTGTCAGGGAGAGAAAGTATGACATAAATGAGGGATAGCTGCAGAACACATGGGAAACCCAAATCACATCACATCTTATTACTATGATACTATCTTTCAGAAGCCACTTATTTTATTTTATTATTTTATTTTAAATTAGTGCAATCATAGATTTCTGAGGAAACAATACAATACACCTTATCCTCCACATGCTTAACATTATTCTTAAAGCAGAAGCTAAGATTGCCTTCTGCTCAGACATTCTTTTCTGTGCACAAAACATTTGGGAAGCAAATAAAATGTTTGCACAGAAAAAAAAAAGATTGTTGTAACATTAAAAGGAAAATACCTTGTATGACCCATGGGAGACACAACATCAAAACCACTCCAAAGAATAATAAATCATGTAACCTTTCTAGTGTTTAGCGATTTTCTCCTACATATTCAGGTTCATTTGTCCTGCTTCTGTATCTTTTATTTGAACAATTGAAAAAAATGTAAGCTATTTAACACCAGACAATTTGTATTTATTAAGAAATTGTTTTCCAAAACAGGGGGGGGGGGGACAAGAAAGAGAAGAGATCTCCAGAACTTCTTTCATATTAGCTCGCAGCTCCTCCCTGTGGTCCCCTTAATTGTAAATTTATTTGCCACATAGTGAAGCTTTTCAGTAAAAACTTTCCTCAAATAAAATGGATGAAACTATGATTATTTGGAAAATTCTTGAAGGATGATGCACATAGTGAGTTCCTCTAGATGTCATTGCCACTATAGCTGCTATACAAACAATGAGATGTGGGTGGGAGAGGGAGAGAGAAAACACACATCATGTGAGCTCCAAATGTTGCATGCTTGATGCCAAAAAAGTGTGTCCAGTTCTGATGTTATTGTGTTCTGATTTTGCAAGAGCAAACCAGTCTGCTCCACTTCTGCTTTACAGAAACAAACATGCTGGTTTCTGGTATGACCATCCCAACGTACCCAGTGACCAATCATGGCCATGACTACCACTTTAAAAGTGAGGACTATCTTTTGTAGTGTCATGAGAGCACAACGAAGTAGTGCTTCTGAATGCAACCAAGTCCCACTAGCCCTCTTTCCCATAAAGCACCCAAGACCTAACAAGCCCTGTTTCCCATAACAGCCATTCAGAGTGCTTTGGAAAGTTCACAAGCAGGATATGACAGTAATAGCCATTTTTCACTGTTGTTCCTTAGCAACTAGTACTCAGAGGTGTAAAGGTAAAGGTATTCCCCATTGACAAGGTTGTCAAGTCGTGTCCAACCACAGGGGGTGGTGCTCATCTCTATTACTAAGCCAAATAGCCAGCATTGTCAGAGAATGCTCTGTGATCATGTAGACAGTATGATTGCACAGAATGCTGTTTCAGAGGCATACTGCTTCTATTTCTAGAGATGTCATATGACCATCTCTGGTACCCTGATATGATATGAATTTCTATAATTCCTATGTAAAAGCATCTGTGCTGGTGTGACCGTCACTTCTTGTAAAGCAAATGACTCACTTTGGCCTGGTACAGACGGGTGGAAAGCGCTGTCCTCAGGCCAAAATTAGGGCTCGGGAGTGCACAGTATTCACATACTCCTGAGCAGTAGCGTGCAGCGGCAGTGCCATCATGGTGGCCTCCCATCCACACAGGGCTGCCATGATGACACAAGCACAATGCAGCATCTGCACGTTGGGGTGCCGCACTTACATCATCGATGCACCACAGTGCACCGAAGGCACACTGATGGCAGCGGCCACATGTGCCAAAAACGAATAACTTTTAGCGGGTTCTTTTTGGTGTGGAGGGAGCCCATGCAGTTTGGTTGCTGTAAGCTCCCTCAGGAGCAAAAACGTGCTGCTCCAGCTGACCCTTTCGGGACAGTCTGTCGACCCCCTTTAAGTCTAAAACTATGTTGATCTTAACATGCCTAAGTACATCATAAAAATTTTAAAAGAATAGATGTCTGGATTATCTTTAAACTCAGTGATATAATCATGTGTATTATCCTGGAAGCTAAGTAGGATCAACCCTGGTTTGTACCAGGTGCTGTGGGCTGTAATTCAGGGGAAGGAACTGACAAAACCACCTCTGGGTGTTTGTTGCCTAAGAAAACCCTGTGAAATTCTTGGGGTCACTATAGGTTGACAGGTGACTTGAAAGTGCACGCACACATGCACACATATACCTCACTTTTTCCTCAAGGAAGTCAAAATACAGAGATTCTTCCTTTATGTGCTTGTTTTCAGAGACAGAGTGCCTGTATGCATGGACCAAAAGGCCCCCCTGCGTAATGTTGTACTGTCCAGATGACAAAGGCCATTAACCTTGGGCCACAATCAGGCAGACTGGACATAGATGTGGTGGATCCAGCCCAATAATCGTGGTTCAAAAAGACTGATTGTTTGCTGTGGAGTTTCCAGACAGCACTGCATGCCCCATACTGCCCCACTGTTGTGTCTGCTCAGAAGAACCCTATCATGGCCTGTGATATTGGATGGAGGTGCCTGGAAACATGGGTGTAGCCAGGTGCCCCATTTCCACCCTTACATGCCACAAATGATGTTTTCTGTGCAGATACAATGGCAAAGGCAGTTATGGGGCATGGGGCAGTAGTGGGTTCATGGTGTGGCAGTGTGCAGGTGTGTAAATACCAGCCCACCACTGTGTGAGCCCAGGGATTGACCTGGTTGGTCTATGCTACTTCGCCTATCAGCTGAGGGCCAGAATTAGCAGACCCCACTTTTATTTTTTTAAATGGAAAGAGGGTTTCTTGCTCACCAAGAAAAGTCAGTTCTCTGACCTAGCAGAAGAGGTATATACTAGTGATGTGATGTGAAAAAAATATTTAGAAGTATTCATTATATTCACTATTCACTGAAAAAGGATATGATTGCACCGTGAGATAGCCAGTGGAGAAAAAAATTGTACAGAATAACTTCCAAACCAGAGATTCTCATCAGTCCAAGTTTCTTCTTGTCAGGGTCTCTCAAAAATCAATAAAAATGTTTTCCAACCCTTTCCCACATATTTTAAAATACTCTTTATATCTGTACCACTGGGAAGCCCTCTTTTAGATGATGTCACCCTTTGAATGAAACATCAGGCCTGACAAACTTTTTGGAGATCTACGCTAACTATAGAAAGTGGTGGGTAAAGTTCTTCAGCAAGCCAGCTAGGCTCATGTATGTTACAGGATTATAGGTTCTTTCCTCTGCCACTTCATCCACAATGTCTCAGTCTGAGGAAAGGGCAATCTAGGAAATTATTGCATGGACCAAGAACTCGACTGTTCCCTAATGGCATGAAGCCAGGTTGTGGGATGCAGGAAGTTATTATCGCTTGTAATTCGTTGTCAATTCTGCTGGGTGATTGCATCCCAGCTGCATCTCAGGTTCCAGGCATGCTTTGGAGGCCGCTTTTCAAAGCTGGGAGCTTTCAGACTCCAAGGACCCAGGATGCAGCTGAGATGCAATCACCCGACAGAATAAGTGGTGACTTATGAGCAATAATACCCACCTGCATCCTGCAACCTGGCTGCATTCCAGATCCTAGGTATACTTCAGAGGCCACTTTTCAAAGTCTGAAATCTCCCAGCTTTGAAAAGCAGCCTCCAAAGCTCATTTGAGACCCTAGACAGGTAGCAATGATAGTTGTAGGGATGGGATGAAATGAGATGTTATGGCAACCTCTCCCCCCTTCCCCTGCCTTAACTGCTTTTTGCTGTGGGTTTTCAGTTCTCATGGTGGACAATGGCTGGCTGCCTTCCCATGCAGTCCCCGTTCGTTGCCCAACACTACTGCTGAGGTTAGAACAAGGTGTCCAGCCATGTTATTGATGCTGGGTGCTTCATTTTGACCTCAGAGTGATTTGTGCATGGCACATCAGTGCAAACAGGTCACAATGACTGTAAGTGAAAGCAGCCACCATAATTGCTGCAAAGAGAGCCAAAAACCCATTTTAAATGTAAAACAGTTATCTAATGCAGGTTAGAAGGAGAAAGCCCCAGACTGGGTGTGTCGTGAAGACAATCTGGACCCAATTCAGGGATTTTGCACTGCATCTTGAAAACAGGGTGCAGCAGTCCAAGTGGGAATTTGGGGTATTTTATCCATGTGAACAAGCCTTAATCAACTGGAAAGCCTCTTGGTTTTTGGCTTTTGTTTTCTCATGCCCCTTTCCCCCATGGTAGACAACATAGGTCATAACAGCAACATGCAGCATGAGGTGTGGAAATTGGCCATCAAAATGAAATGTTGCAGTATGGAGTGCCATTCCAGTCCAGGGTACCACCCATACATGCCCTTTCATTAAATATATTTCCACTCCACTCCACCCCCGCCCCCACCCCATACATTGTCAAATTATATCAGTTGTCTTTTTCAACCAGTGTTCAACTTCTTGTGGTAATTGAACACATTCTACTGCCTTGGATAAAGTGCTTCCTGGTTTTTCCCCCGTAAGAATATGTTGAACTTGGGGTATTCTGAACATGGTGACACCTCCCTTTTTGTTTGTCAGTGGGACTATTGTAGATATGCAGGCATTAGTATTCACTGTTCAAGTTTGCTATTAGAAGAATCGGTATAGGGGAGCAGCTGACTCCTGCCATTCCCACTGGCCAAAAGAAGCTTCACAAATGCTAAAAGATTGCAATCAGTCTTATTCCTTCTCTATTATCACCAAAAGGAACCATAAAAACAATGGGGCCCCAACAAGACTTTGCCACTTGTTCAAAAGTATGGGCTGCTGCTTTGGGGATGCCATTTTGGACTACAAAATGTTTGGCTATCCTTTGGACTACAGATTCCAGACCCCTTCAGACAGTAAAGTGACGATGCTCTCTGGTATATTCCAGGAGCACTGGAACAAAAATTACCCTCCTTAAGTACTCACCAGAGCCCCGTATAAGTTGATATATTGGCTCACAGGATTGGACCTGTTGCAGACACTGGAGATATAATGGACAGAATAATATGATCAACTGAAATTCTTGGAAAATAATATGATTGTATCTACCAAACAGGAATAATTATTAGTCTCATAGTCTACACTCCTGTACAGAAAAAATATGTTTTAGTCCAATTTCTATGAGTTTGGGGATGTCACAAGAAATGTGAGGAGCATCAGAATCCTGTGTCCTAAGCATTATATTTGTGCATCAGACATTCTAATTCCCTCATGCCTGGGTTCTTCTGAAGGAGAGACCAAGAGCTTTTGAAATGTGTGGCTAATTACACATCTCATCAAAGGCTCAACACTTATGCATGTGATGAGTACAAAGCACTTGTCTAACAGGCACCTATCCCCTTCATGGACTCTACTTTTTAATAGTCTCTTATGCAAAGATAGCTGGGTGCTTAATATTTCCAAGTCTAGCCATTAAAAAGATTTAAAAGTATTTTTTTAAAATGAAGAATAGTCTTTTTTGTCTCTGTTGTCTGTGCTCTTATCACTCAAGAAAGTCTTTACTGATTTCTCCTCTCTCTCTTTAATTAAAAAAATCCTGTGGGACTGTGAATGCCAACTTTTAGCCCAGAGGGAATTTTTTTATTACAGTTCTAAACCTCTGAAAATCAGGGTCTGTATAGTGTAGCGCCTGATAAACCCTTAACTGTGACACAGCTCACAAGGGCAGCTATAATATCTGATGACAAAACTGACAGATTATTTCTGATGAGGATAGGGGAGCTCTTTTTTGTTTTTAACCTGACCCTGAGGACATGTCATAACATTTGTATTATCTGCAATAAAATGTCAACTATGCTGCTGTAAGATTGCTAAGGCTTGGAGTTAAAGCATTGCATTTAGTACTTCCATCGTTTTCAATTTAAAAAATAAAAAAGACTGTAATTTCTTATTGGACAGTCCCTGATTCAGGCCTGCACTCTGATTTATCATAGTAGTTATTGGAGACCATCCATGGCTGTGCAGCAAAAGAAATCTGCAGAGATAAAAAGAAGGACTAAACTACCATGCCAGAGAAAGCTCTGCAATGCTTAACCAAACACAAAGCCCAAGGAAATTTGCAAGATAAACAAAGAAACCTAAATGGAGAAGAACCGGCCCAGTTCAGTTTGAATTTACTGCAATCTAAAGTTTCTTCATCTCTCTAAATGGGCATTATTAGTACTTGTATGTCCAGCACACATTAGATACAAATATCTCTGACCCAAGCCATCGTGGGACCTGTGCAAGGAGAAAAGCAGGACAGATATAAAATAAATAATTTCAACAACATCTGTCATCCTCTAGTTCGATGTAGCATTTGAGGCAGAGCAATACTGTGCCTTTTATTGTTATTAACATCGAAGTGAATCCCACTGTATACATAGAATTGGAGTCCAAGACACAATTCTCTGTCTGCTTACTTAAGAGAAAATCCCAGTTAATGCAACTCATAGTCAACACTGAAACTCCCCCCCCTTTTTTTTTTTCCCTGTACAGATGTTAGATTTTGTGACCATGCAGTGGAAATACAAAATATGAAACAAACAAGCAATTATCTTACTTTTCAAATAATAGTTTCTCTCTACATTGCAATGGACATCTTAATCAAAATAAAGAGAATTCAGAAAAATGATGCCATGGCTAAACAGATGCAACTATAACTTGATAATGGAGAAGTTTTATTACTTAGTGTTCCAACACCTACCTGTCACTGGAGACTGTTCCCTTCAAATTGGCATTATATCTCTGGCAGCTGGTAACTTCCAAGTCAATGGAGGAATGGATCTGTCCAGATTTTAACTTGAGCTTTAAAGGAATTGTGTGAGATGCCAACCCTTATCTCTAAAATTGGTTGAACACATCGAATAACTCCTTTACTTTTCCATCTCTCAGACCACTTCTGGGTACAAATTTTAGTTACAGGTGACCAATCTTCTTCCACTGTCTTAACATCTTTATTGTTCAAAAGAGATGTCAACTTATCCATCTCTCTCATTTCCAAGACCTTTGTTAGCCAGTCATCTGAGCTCAGAATATCTTTATCCTTCCATTTTTGTGCTAATGTCATTCTTGCTGCTGTTAGATACAACAGTATACATCCATGCTTCCTTTCCATTGGTGAAGGGATCTTGTTCAACATATTCAAAAGATAAATTTCTGGTCTAAGTTGGAACTTTATGTGAAGTGAGCTGAGAGATAGAAAAGCAGAGACAGAAACATTAAAAGGCCCTTCTTTGACACCAAGATATTTCTAGGAAAAGGAAAAAGTATGGGGAAATGTTGATATTTTTTATGGAGTACACTATTTTAAATGATATAATGAATAGAATATTTATTTTACATATATTAGGTTGGAGAATAAGACAAAAAGCTGATTTATAGATAAGACTAGCTATCAGGACGACTAGAGGAAGTAATTAAGTATAGTTTCATAAGGATTATGGTGTATAAGTAATGTAGAGATATATGTTGAATAGAGATTGGTAATGTAGAGATGTATGTAATGTAGAGCTATATGGTAATATATATATATGGTTGGAAATGAAAGAAAGACAGAGTATGAAATATCGAAGATAATCCTATTTTTTGTTAGCATACAGAAAAATGTTTTATATACACACACACACACACACACACACACACACACACTCCTTTAAAGTTTGGGGTGTGGCTTTAAGTAGATTCACAACACTATTGATTTATTGTCATCCTGATGATGAAATTATAGTTATTGGATCCACAGTAGTTAAAGCTGCCTCAAACTGGATTATTTCTGCGGTGTGTTTTGGACCAACGTTTTTGTGTTTGCTGATGTATTAAACAAAGTTATCTCAGCTATATAAGACAACTTTATACTGAACACCATATGCAAATCTTTTCAGGGGGAAAAATGTTGGTGCAATTAGCAAATCCCTATTTCTTTTTCATCAAAGTAAACCTATGCTATGTTTTAAAAAAAAAAACACTCTACAACCTAAGGTTCAGTATTTCCCTGGAGATAAAACCCTTCATTTACTTGTGCAACTTTGTAAAAAAAAAATAGAAAGAAAGAAATGTACATTTCAAGACTTCAATAGTTGCCTTCTTGTAATATTTCAGCTTTTAAGCTGTTTTCTTGCCTCAATGAGCTCACATAAGATACATCTGAAAGCTTTAGTACAAATTTACTTGGAATAAAGTCTTCAATTCATTTTCATGGCACCAAAAAGACAGCTTTAATAACTGCAATGACAAATAAACTGGAAATCATTCCAGGCCTTTTCACTTAACTGACAAGTAGAACACTCTCATAATGAGCCGCAGGTTTTACGTTTTCTCTTTGACCATAATAGCTTCATTTAAGAGCGTCAGACCCTGACACTTCATCATTTATCTACATTATTTCTCATCTTCTTTCAAATAAATTATGGAATACTAGACTGAGCACATAAAAACAAAGTGACTTGTTATCTGTAAACAGCAAGATAAATTGTCCAGAAGTTCCTCATTTAGTTCCCTTTTAAATTTAAAGGCAAGTTATTGGATGTACCTTTTTCATTCCCCCCTTCTGCCCAATTTTTTTTGTTTGCATTTTTTTACAGCCATCTTATTTTTCTTGCCAGTGGCCTTTGGGCACTCATCCACAGCCTGATGATAGTGCAGAAGGCATAAAATAATTCCATTATCAAAGGTTGGCCAGTATAGAAGGAGTGCGAAGGAAGGAGGGGGAGGAGGAACAAATTAAGCCATTTTACATACATATTCCTTTCCATCTGTAAAATTCCTTCTTCGTAATACGTCTTGTCACCCGATCAAATACGACACATTCAAAGTAATGAGCAATGGGTCTTGAAACTGCTTGAGCTAAGAGTGAGTTAGCATTGATACTTACCCTGACTCTACAGCCCCATCCTCTCTTAAATGGCACGCATTTCCTGTCTGAAAAGAGTGCTAATGTCCCACAGAGTTCACATTTATTTGAAAAACGGTTCTGTTTAAGACCTAATTAGCCGCACTTGCAGCATTTGCAGGTTAATTATTAGTGAAGGATAAAACTCAAGAAGGTTGGCTGGTTTGATTTAATAATACTCTGCACTTTGGAAGCCTCTTATAAGAGAGTTCCAAAAACAGCATATATACATTATTTCTCTGGCCCATCTAGCATACCTGTGGGATCATTTCACTGAGCCTTTCCTTAAAAAAAAAAAAAAAAAGATCCCCACAAACACTCCCTATCCCTACCACCTTTTTCTCCAAAATCTAGCCCATACCAGAGTTTTGAAACATTATTGGTCATGTTTGCTGTGATATTCTGGGAACTGCAGCCCAGAAAAGGAGCTTTTCTAATCTAGAATCATAGAATCATAGAGTTGGAAGAGACCACTAGGGCCATCCAGTCCAACCCCTTGCCATGCAGGAAATCCAGATCAAAGCATCCCCGACAGATGGCCATCCAGCCTCCATTTGAAGACCTCCAAGGAGGGAGACTCCACTACACTCCGAGGAAGTGTGTTCCACTGTCGAACAGCCCTTACTGTCAGGAAATTCCTCCTAATGTTGAGGTGGAATCTCTTTTCCTGCAGCTTGCATCCATTGCTCTGGGTCCTAGTCTCTGGAGCAGCAGAAAACAAGCTTGCTACCTCCTCAATATGACATCCCTTCAAATATTTAAACAGGGCTATCATATCACCCTGTTTAATTATTTGAAGGGATGTCATATTGAGGAGGGAGCAAGCTTGTTTTCTATATGATTCTACAACTGCACTGTTGCATTTGAGAAGAAAAGAGGGAGACCATACTCCAATGTATGGTGAACAAGGGAAAGGTTACAAGAACCCCCACAGTGCTCCCCACAATGCCACATCTTTCATTCAAGTTAACTGATATTGTTTCTGATCATCAGACATTCAGACTGTGGTGCCATGTGCACAGTAAAGGAAGCATCAGGGCCCTCAACCTGAACAGAGGTGACCTGGGAGTATCTCAACCTGCCTTTTGCATGTGAAATTCACCCAAGTTATAATTCATTTGTAGCATAAACTGATGCCAATGAAAGCTTATTATTATTATTTTTGCAGTAGTGCATGCAAAGCAGTTTCTGAGTTGTTCAGAAGAATTCAACTATTAAATGTATTTATTTACTTGCCTACTAACTTACTTATTCATTCATTGTGTGTGCATGTCCCACCTTTTCCCTAAAACTAGGACTCAAGGAAACTTGTAAGAGTTACAGAAAAAATGAGAAAAAATGTAATGCTGAATGTAATGCTAAACCACAATTAAATTTAGTATTTAGTATTAAATTTTAATACTAAAACACTATTGAATTAAAGAGCACACTATAAAGTAACAAAACAACACTTTTTAAAATGTCCCTTTCTCAGTTCACAGGTGAACTGCCAAAAGCTCACCTCAATAAAAAGTGCTAGATAAATGACAGAGGCAAGCTTCCCTTGGGAAGCAGTTCGATAACGTATAGCAACCATCACCATATCCTTCCTCAAGAGACTGCTTCTAGAAAAAAGGAAACTAAGTTGTCTAAGTGTTCACAATAAAATACAGTCAGCCCTCAGTATCCATAGGCTTGCATTCATGGATCCAAGCATATCCAGATGGCAAGCCCACGTTGCCTCCAATGCATGTGGCTGCACCACCATTAGGGATAGCCCCCATTATCCTATGGTTGTGTGTGCACACAGCCACACCGTCATTAGGTTCTGTTGTCCCTAGTGTCACTAATGGATGGTGTGGCCATGTGCACATGCTACCACTGGGGACAACAAGAGCTTTAGCATCTGCAGATTTTGGTATACGGGGGCTGGAGGACGGGTCCAGAACAGATTCCCCTTGGATACCAAGGGCTGACTGTAACTTGGCATAATGATTTGAGTGTTGGACTGCAACTCTGGATATCAAGTTTCAATTCCCCACTCAGCCATAAAATCCATTGGGTGACCCTGGACATGTCACATGCTGTCAGCCTCAGGAGAAGGCAATGGTAAACCTCCTTTGAACAAATCATACCAAGAAAATCTCATGATAGGTTCACCTTAGGGTTGCCATAAGTCAGAAACAAATTGAAGGCACACAACAACAACAAAAATTGAAGTTTCCTTCATCTCAAACTGCAAGTTTCCTAGTTAATAGCTTTCAACACAGGTGACAGGACTGCCACAAATGTTTAACACATGACAATGCCAAAATCTCTGCTTGGATTCTTCCTTTTCAAATTCTATATGTCCTGTTCCTCAGAGAGCTGCAAAAAATCTTTTTTAAAAAAACTCAGACAAGTTTCTAAACAGAGCATGATCAAAATGGTACCTGAGAACCTAGAAAACAGTAGCAGGGTTATTTTCTCATTGCTGCCCCAACACAGGAAAAAAATGAAGTTTCTTCTTTTTCTTTAGCTATACCATCGACAAATATAAATTCAGTGTTCAAACTAAGATTTGCACAAGGATAATTTATTGTACCGACTATTTTGGTCAATTCCAAAAAGTGACATTCCACCTTATATCATCCACAGTCCTTTAAGTGTCAGCACAGAAACAACCTCACTAGGATAAGTTACTTACGTCCAGGAAAAGAAGGAACAAAAGGAGAAGAACATGAACTAAATTTATCACCAGGTAATATTAAAAGCCTTCTCCACTATCATTGTAACCAACATCTGGTTTCAGACATCTAGTTGTAGCTACAGTAGCAACAATAAAGCATTTAAAAATAAATGGAAATGATCCACTCACAAATAAGTCATAATGGAAAGTGGTTTGTGTAGCTACACCAGACACATAAATAAAATTGTATTGATCTAATGGAAATCATATTTAATTTGCCCTAATTGACAGCTTCATACACCAGTTCATAAAGACATGGCAAGACAGCTAAATAATAGCACTGATATCATTTTCAAAATCAGATCCATAAGAGGCCAGGAAGAAAAGGCAGGGGAATATTAACAAGGTATCTTACATTCAGATAAATTATACCATTGTAATAATAATAATAATAATAATAATAAAGAACAGGGATATAGTACAGTTATATGTTTCAGCTTGTACCCAAATCTTATCTTGTATTGTTATTCATGTAATAAATATTATGTATCTGTCCAGCAGGTTCCCCAAAAGCTATTCAGATATTGGCACATTAGTTTTGATCTAGATATAGATGACTTCCCTTGGAAAGGAGTCCCACAATGAAGATGCCACAGAAGAGAATGTCCTGTCACAGATACTGACCAGCCAGTCTACTGATAGTGGGAAACACAAAAGGCTCCTACTAAAACCCAGAAATTCAGCTTAGGATGGACAAGTTCATGGGGAGGGAGGGGGAATACAGTCTTTCAGATTTCTCGGCCCCAGCTATTTAGATATTATTTGGTCTGTACAAGGTGAAAAAATGGGGAAAAATAAATAATAAACAACTGGCTATTCTTGTGCCTTCCCATTTATTTGCTCATGAATGTGTGGCTTTATGAGTGGTCATGAGTATTTTTGTTTCTGCACCCTGGTCTTCATTTCCTATTGTAATACAGCAACACTGTAACACTGACTTGATTGCCTCTTGAGTTTGGGCATAAATAATAGAATATGACATATTCTTTTATATGATTCAGAAAGGGTCATTTATAAAAAGAGCTGTAATCTTTCAACAAAAGAAAATAATCTGCAGCTGTTACTAGTGGTCTTCATTCCTGGACTAATATCACAGTACTATGACTATAGTTAATGTAGGAAACTTTACAGGTCAGTTAAAAATTAATTCACATATTTGTGAAATTATTCATTTCATGCCAGTTCAGAAGATATCAATAATAAACCTTCTGTTGACACAAAGAAAGGCCATAGTTCAGCGGTGGAGCACATGCTTTGCACTCAAAGGGTCTCAGATTTGGTTGTAGCAGGCATGAAACTAGAGTAGTGAGCTAGATGGACATCAAGTCTGTCATAGCTTTAAGGACCACCAGCAGAGGTTATAACATCTGAGCAGAGCTGGATTGACTCTTGCCATTTCATGCCTCCCATTATGGCACCATCTGACTGGCTTCACCTTCATTGGGCCACAGATACTCTCCACAGTGGCTCCAGGTAACAGAGAGGAAGGGCAGCTTCCAGGGACTATGGTTATAACTTTGGCAGCAGTGGCTAGTTGGTTTACCACAATGGGGATAGTGGATTTTACTACTTCTTCTCTTTCATTTGCTTCAAGCTGAGGTCTAGCTATGGCAGAATTCCTGTTCAACTAAGAATAGCTACAGGAAGAGCAGTTGTAAAATCCTGAGTATTTTCACTGTTTGTGTAGTGGTGGATCTGTTAGCCAGTCTTTATCTCTGGTCCAGCGGAAGAGAAGTCTTCCTATATGTGTCAGATAGCTCCATGTTCTAATGAACATTTCCATGGTGTGATTATTGATGGTGAAATCAGGTAGCATATCATTGGTAGGTATATGTAAATGAAATTTTACTTAGTGGCAGCTCCATAAACTCAGTGAATCTGCCCTAGGTTTTAGCCTGAAATTTAGTAGAGTTCTCCAAGATGCTGAACCTATTTGGAGATAGGTTTCAGCTCCATGGATAACTCCCTTGAAGTTTAGATTAAAATTCCGAGCAGATCCACTACTCTATTGACTTGGAAGTCACTAGGCATCTATCCATAAACATCACAATTAACTAGTGTTTTGATGTTTTTCTGTAAGCTATTTTATGAGGTTCAACTCAAAATTGATTTAAAATATATAAATTAAAATATATTTATTTTAAACAAATAAATCAATACATTGATTTTAAAATAAATCAATAGTCCGGTCTAATGCAAGGTATTTTTCAACATACTTGGTCATATCAATGGAATCTGAAACTCCTCCTAGTGTTTTTACGTTGGATAATTGGGCTGTAATAATGACTGTTTGATGCCATTGATCTCCTTGCCCCTTCACATATAATTTCAGTTTTTTAAAAGATATATACCACAGTTTACCAAAGATTCTATACTATAGGGGATATGGTCTTGGGGGCTCTGTGAAATGCTATGATATTGTACAAATTTTATCCTTCTTGCCACTTTACACTTGCCAGTGATAGTGCAGCTTTTATAACTTCTATTGATGTTGCTGCTATATAATCAGCCCTCAGTATCCAAGAATTCTTTATTGACAGTTTCAACTATTCATGGCTTGAAAAATATTTTTTTTAAAAAAATAAATTCCAAAAAGCAAAAAGCAACCATTTTACTATGCCATTGTAAATGGGACGTGATTTAATGGGACTTGAGCATCCATCGATTTTGGTATTCGGGCAGGGGGCAGTGTCCAGGAACCAAATATCAGTGGATACTAAGGGCCCACTGTATTACTAATACAAAAATGAGTGACTTAAAAAGAAATTCCTTCACCAAAAGGTCTTCCTGTCTTCTACAACAAGGTGTGGACTATGTGGCCTTCCAAGTGTCTTTGGACCACAATTTCCATCAATTAGTAAGATGGAAGATGAGGGAAAACATGTGAGTAGTTGTAATCTCTAAACAAATAAGGTCATGTGTTCCTCATCCCTGCTGTACAATGTTTTCTGATTTATACTGCCCTATAAGTAATGAGCCATACTGCAAGGAACAGTTCCCAGGGTTTGCTTTGTGGAACTACTAGTGGGTTGACAGTTACTCAATGCAGTGTGTGTGTGCATCTAAATTCTTAAAATGAACAGAATAACAAATGTCAGTGATTAAAAATAGACAAGTTCAAGGGCAAAAATTACTCCACAAAGTCAGTAGTTGAACACGCATGGATTCACATATGAATTTGTCTGCACATCTACAACCTTATTAACTGATGCTTCAGTGCAGAGTGAGATTTTACACTTCTTCTGAGTTGAAGCCCTGCCAGAAGCAACCATTATTCCATCCTCATGCATTCTCTGATAATTGGCAAACTGATGCAGAGTTGGGCAATTCAAATCATATATACTCCTTAAATCATAAGCTACAGATGTATATTAGATTTAGTCACTAATACCCACATCCTAAACTTGGAAATTGCACCATAACATTTAGCCAACAGAATTTCCTTAGCAATCACTTATTCTCTTCGTGTAAATGAATGGCCTACTTTCCACAGATACGTTTTTAAGACTGGAATGTCAATTATTTATTGTGAGTTTAAGCTACAACACATGACTGTAAAGCCCATCACACTTTATTAAAACCTATCTTCCATAAAACAGTACAATATGTAAATGGAGTGATAAGGAAAACCAGTAGAACTAAGAAGGGAAAGTTATGTACAAGTCAATATTCTTCTGCTCCTTAAACTGAAGATGTGATTTCAAGTTTGTAGCATGAGTGAGACACTGACAGCCACAGAATACACCACAGTCACCAAATACATCATGATTGCCAATACATCTGTTCAAAATGTACTGAAGCATTATGAAAATATACATTATATACCAGTACTGGTCTTCAACATTTGTAGTTATTATCAACAGGGATCGAAAGAAAGGGTATTATTTTCAATAACCCTTGTTCCCATTGGGGAAAAGGGTGGCTGGACTGGGGCAAAATTTGCTTGTCTGCTCCAGAGCTTCAGTGCTTCAATTGATTATCTAGAGTTTAAACATGGCAATGGTTAACAGCAGTCAGTACACTTCCACAACCCTATTTGCAGCTGCCATCCATGTTGTGGGAATAACACCTTAAGGGGCTTATTTTCTGTTTTCTCATTAGTGCCAGCTCATGAAACACCTCATGGCTCCCAATGAAAGGACCACATGTTTACCCTCCACTAAACCTAGAGGGGGGGAAGTATATTCACAGAGCCATGCATTCTGGAAATAGACAAACTGGTTCAAAGTTGACAGTCATACAATTAAATAAATTGTTCATTGATCTGCCTTTAATTCAATTAAATCTTTATATATGTGCATATTATGAAAACCTCAGTATAGGTGGGTTTTTTGTTTTGTTTTGTTTTTGTTTTTTAAATATTGACGCATGAGAGCAGCTTAATCCTCCAGTTCTATGCACACTTTTCTGGGATTGACCTTCACTGAACACAATAGGTTATACTTCTGACTAGAAATGGATATGACTATATTGTAAGCCTCAAATGCCACTATTTATTTTTAGGACCAGCCAGTTTTAATGGCTTTTTTCTTTCCCTCTTTTGAGTAATGCCTTAAAACCTAATTGTATTCTATTTTTCAGTTAAAAAGAAAACTTTAAATGTAGTTACCAATAAGACTTAAAAACTATTAAAACATACAATAAAAATAAAATAAACCACTAGCAAATGGAGGCTAATAACAAAACTATCAAGAAAACCAGTTATTAAAATAGCAAGAACATACTTCATTAAACTATTTATTTTATTTCCATCTATCCTGTATTTATACTTAAAAAGAAAATGGATTTCCTTCACTAAACAATCTAAGTATAGAAATGGGGGAAACAGATGTAAAAAATACAGTTGCTTCAAGAATGTATCTGTGGCACTGCACCCTTATTTTTAACATTTACAGGATCGTATCATTTGTAAGATAAAGCATCCCTATGTTTTATGTTTTTCCTATGCTCTGTAAACAATAGCAGTTTACAGAGCATGCACACAGGGGAGTCTCTTTAGCAATGGAAGGATAGCAAATGTTACACATGATCATGGCTGCTTTTTCTAGAAGAAGCTGGACTGTTTGTTTTCCTTTTTACATTGGGCCCTTTCACAATACACAATTATAGTACCTTGATATGAATTCACTGCCATGGCTGCCCCCTATGAAATCAAGGGGTTTGCAATTTTCTCAGAGGCACCAAAAGACCTGACCTCGCTACATCCTATAGATCCCTGTGGTTTAGGCATTAGCGCTCTCTGGGTAAGAATTTCAAATACTTTTCTCTATTCTGCAAATCCCAGGATTCCAGAACCAGGCCAGTTAAAAAGTAATGATTTTTGTTGTTGTTGCTGCTGCTGCGTGCCTTCAAGTCATTTCTGATTTATGGAGACCCCTAGGAGAACATATCATAGGGTTTTCTTGGCAAGTTTCTTTAGATGGAGGTTGCCATTACTATCCTCTGAGGCTGAGAGAGTATGTTTTTCTTAAGGTCACCCAGTGGGTTTCCATTGCCAAGTCAGGATTTGAACTCTGGTCTCCCAGTGACTTAGTCCAATGCTTAAAGCACTACACCAGGGGTAGGCAATCTTTTTGAGCCGGGGGCCGGGTTGCTGTCCCTCAGACAACTGGGGGGCCGAAGCCAAAAAATAAATAATTAAATATTTTTTTAAAAATTAGATATATAAATAAACCAGGACAATGTAGGACAAAATTTTCAAATGGAAGACACTTTTTTAAAAAAATGGAGGACACACAAAAAAAATTGCTGATTTTTTTAAAAATGTTAATATAAATGCATGTTTCTGAGGCTTCTATAGACAATTGCCCCCCAAAGGCCCCGGCGGCAATCGGTGGCAGGACTGGGCTGGGGCCGGTCCCAAGGCCTTGCCGGGCCGTATCCGGCCCGTGGGCCGCAGGTTGCCTACCCCTGCACTACACAATGATAGTGCTATAATTATGTATAGTCAGCCCTCCACATTTGCAGCTTTGATTTTAGTGGATGTGATTATTAGTGGATTTGATTAATATGTTCCCTCTAGGAATCTCCAAATCCTCCAGCATGATTCTGACAGAAGTTAACATAGAGTCATGCTGGAAGATCTAGAGATTCCTAGAGAAATGTTCTGTTTTTTTTATTTGTGATTTTTGCACTTTTACAGGGGGTCTTGTGTCCCTAACCCCAGTGAATATGGCGGGCTCACTGTAGTATGAAAGAGAGGTCTGCAGCTTTTTAGTGGTTTTCAGCAGCCTGCAAAAGTGTAGCTGCATGTTTTGCCTCACACCTCAACTTCTGCAAGGGATAAAGGGCTGTGTGTTTAAAGAAAGATTTATGCATCGGAATGGATAGTTTCAGTTTTTTGGAAGAATATCCAACCATGGAAGCCCCCTTCCAATCTGCAGTACAAAGTTCAAACACAGGTTTCCTTCTGCATTTGCTGTTTGTGGGAACTAGGCTTTCATTTCCAGATATCACATTATTTGCCCTGGCAATAAGATCTAAAGTGGCAAGATGGTAATAAGGCTAAGGGGCTGTGAATATATTCCTTCCTTCCTTCCTTTCTTTCTTTCTTTCTTTCTTCTTCTTTAAAAGTAACACTCTTGTCATATCTTCCTGCTCACACACACTTAAAAAACCAACAACTTGTAAAGTGATTCTGTGTTTTCCAGGAACGATGGACAGTCCATAGAAAGTCTGTCTTCTGAAGTGATGAGTTAGAGAATGTGGCAGGAGTACTTGCCAAAGCATACCACCATTATTAATTCAAGCATGATGAAATTGTTCATTTTAGCTATAATCATGTAATTCATCAAAATACTACTGGAGCATATCATTTTGTGCTATTACACTGCTATAGCACCTTCTACCTCCATCAAAGCAGGAAATGTGTTTTTTTTTCCTGTGCTTATCTACACAAAAGCAATTGAAGTGAGGACTTTTGGAAGCATTATCTTACAATGAAAAGCAAAGATTTCAAACATATTTTTATGGGTATGTGCTGCTGTGACTGTCATTTGGGTGCTTATCCATAATAATGGATTGACAGAGCACTGCAGATTGAAATGATGAATGTTGTCTTACTTTTTAAAAGGTGCACCTTAATCTAATTTAAGTCATAAGTAAATGGCAAAGCAAAGAAGTAGCTCCACATCTATTTTGTTAGCAAATGGGTTCACCTGACATAAAATCACATACTAAAGGCATAAAATCACATACTAAGGTGTGTACACACATAAAGGAATCTCAGCAGTAGGGTGCTTCAGTACATTTATCCTGGTAAGTTACACTCACACAAAGCTATTTCATTAAGTGAAATTTACTGAACACACAAATTAAAAGTAACAACAACATCATTGTTAGGGAATTAGCACTATATGAACTCTAATAAGAGAATTAATTAGCTCATGTGTAATGAACAATCTGGTGCATGAAAGACATACAGTGGGTCCTTGTTATCCACTGGGGTTTGATCCCAGGAACCCGCATGGATAGCAAAATCTGTGGATGCCCAAGTCCCATTAAACACAGTGACACAATAAAATCGTGCCACTTATACAAAATGAAAAATCAAAGTTTGCTATTTGGAATTTACACTTTTAAAAAATACTTTCAAGCCATGGATGTTTGAATCCATGCATAAAAAATCCATGGATAAGGAGGGCCGACTGTATAGGGTACAAAAAAAAAATCAAGCAGAATTTAGCAGTTGCTTCTTGTATACAACCACAATATCAAAAGTGGGTATTTGGACCAATGAAAATAGGTAAGTAGGTTTAAGACAGTTTCAAGTGCCATATACATTACAAGACTGTCCCA
The DNA here is from genome assembly GCF_019175285.1 of Sceloporus undulatus. Taxonomy (NCBI): domain Eukaryota; kingdom Metazoa; phylum Chordata; class Lepidosauria; order Squamata; family Phrynosomatidae; genus Sceloporus; species Sceloporus undulatus. The sequence goes on along the minus strand of NC_056522.1, from coordinate 223,936,079 downwards.
ACTTTCCCCTCCATTAGCTTTGCCCCCCTAACAAGTCAGATTACATTTAGTGTCATGTCAACAACACCTTCTGGAAGTAATTGGCACACCAGGGTAGGAAGACAGCTGTACCGGGAAAGTAAAGAGGCCATACAAAGCCAAAAGACTGCCATCCTTTTCCCTGACTACTGGATTAAAATGGCCAAGCTTCCAACAAAAGTTAAAACCATTTTTTCTACATATACTGTACATCCATGCACATACACCAAGACAGAAGAGTTTGTAAACTTGGTAAAGACTGCTAGGTATAAAGAAATGACCTCCAGAGGATAGAACAGGCTCCCAAATAGCCTTTTGGGGTATCTGATCTGTTCTTTCCTGAAGATGCCTCCAGGATACAGGGAAACTCTCTGCAGGCATGATGGGGAAAATATGTGTGTGAGTTTCTGCTTGGCAAAAGAAAAGTGCTGGGTCATACCAGAATCAATGGCCAGCAGAGGGGTGACATCTGGTCAGGGCCTTCTCCCACTGCACCCTTCCCATCTTCTCCATGGTGGAGGTCTCTCAGTCTTTGCTGTTTGCCCACTGGGGATGTAAGAAATGGTTTCTGAGAAGGCTTCTTCATGGGGCAGGTCTAGTAATATGACCCCTCAATTGCAGGTGAGAAATAACAACAAAACTCCTACATGCCTCGACATGCATCTGACTCCCAACTCTCTCCCTCCAGTTTTGTGAGGAAGCAGAAGGGGTAAGTCATGACAGGTTTTTGAAGAGCCAGTCTCAGAGAATGGCAGAGACCTATATTGCTTCCCAGCAGTTTAGGAACAGCATAAAGTTATGGTAACCATTTACCAAAAGGCAAACTCAGGGCACTGCCCTGCAAGTCCCAGGGCTTTATCAGTGGAAGCAAACCTCCAAAACTGCCTCAAAGGTAGATGCCTTCCACACCCATAAGGTCCCAGGATCTAAAGAGGCCATTCCAGAGCTCTACCCTTCACCAAATTGATGCCAAATATACACACACTCTTAATTTCTTCCACCACTACATGCCAATGGCAACCTATTTACAGACATCGGCCTTAGGCAACTGTCAAAGGTCCCCAGGTACAGGCAAAAGAAGAAACCTGGGTGGTGGGCACAATGAAATGGTCAGCATCAAATACAGGACTAACAAGATTCTCTTACAAATTCCTGAGTTCTGCAATTAAAGATTTCAACTTAGTGGCTTTATCAATATAGAAACTGTGGCAGTCATCCAGCAAAATAATTAAGTGATGATTCAGCTTGGAACTGGCATGCCAAAGAAGGAATGGGGCCATAGGAGGAATGATGGCAATGACTCTGAAGTAAGAATGAAATTTCAGGGTGGACTGACAAGAACATCTGGATGCTGAAGATTTTACTGTGGCCTGGAACAGACCGCCTGAAAAGGGTGGCCTGCCAGTGGCCTTTTTTCCTCCGGAGGGAAGGCCCAGCCACCAAACCGCACGGATTCACTCTGGAGGAAAATGAACACGTAAAAAGCGGATTCCTTTTCCACCACGCCAGTGGTGACATAACTGATGCAGCGCGACGTACAGATGCTATGCATCCATTATGTCATAATGGCGCGCCTGTGTACACAGGACACCGCCATTATGGCACCGCCAATATGTGCTAGAGTTAGGGACCATGTGGTTGCTGCATGGTCCCTAACCCTAGCTACGCCACCACCATGCCACAAAAGGGTTGTCTGTCCCATGCCTATATTAAAAACAAACCTCAGAGCTCTGGGTGCCCCTAACTTGCAAGGTATATATATGTTAATGGAATATCACAGTCTAAGGACAGTCCATTTAAATTTATTGATTCATAGTTACAAGCATGTAGGAGTGTGAAATTCTACCAAAAATAAATTAATTGGCTGGAGAGGGCATGAGAACATTGGCTGAATGGGACAGAAGCATTGATGAAAACTTTGGGTGGACTGTTAAGAAGGACAGCAGGGGGTTCAAGAGGCCACTTAGGGAAATCTGAGAAAAATCTAAACATAGTCTGCAGTAAGAGTAGAACCAGAAATTAATATAAATTTATTTTTAGCCATCTTGAGTTCCCTGCCTAAATACCCTTAATGTACCAGATCCTGTCTGATACTGTCTGGAGGTCTTTAAACAGAGGCTGGATGGCCATCTATCGGGGATGCTTTGATTGAGAGTTCTTGCATGGCAGTAGTTGGACTGAATGGCCCTTGTGGTCTCTTCCAACTCTACAGTTCTATGATTCTATGATCTTGAAAGCTAAGTAGGACCACGTCTCATTAGTACTTGGATTGGGCAATCCGTGGATAAGGATTCTGCAAATACAGAAGGCTGACCATAGGATTTTATTTACTTACAAATTACTTGTTCATGATCAAACACACTGTTATGAAGGAGAGAGAGGGGAGGAAATGGCTGCCGCTAATAGTGATGTAGGGGAGTGTGGAAAAATCCTAAGAAACAAGAAGCTACCATAACTTTATGCTGTGCCTGAACTCCAAGAGTAACATGCAAATTAGCAGTTAGTCTGTATAGGCCTGTAAAGTTTTCTAGCTTTGCTAAAATGGTTAAAGTGTCAAATAGTTCTGGCAGATATTGAAAAGTATAGCACAAAAAAAAAAAAACCATGCAAAGAAAGCTTCTCTGAAAAACCTTAATGTAGTTTGCTCACATACAGTGGCCAGCTATGGTTTGCCAAAAAAGAAGGCATGTGCTGACAAAAGAGGACAGCAGTTTGCCTAGAATACTTATATGCATTCAGAACTAATTCAAAACTAATTAGTAGAATTTAAATTTCACAGAACATAAAGTAATTAATTTCCCATCCAAATCAGCACCCCACCCCAGGTCAACCAAATTGTATCCAATTAACTTACTCCCAGATGATCAAGATCCTGATCCAAAATAAATCTTCCTTCAATCAATTATCCCCATTTAGTTCAATCATTCACATCATAACTCCTCCACCAAATCATATTAAATTAATGATAAATGGAGTCCATACTGTAATTTCCTTTCGGTGTAGTGGAATTTTTACTTTGAGAGGAGGACATGAGGTGACTGGGTGGGCATCCAATCTGTCTGTCTTTTTTAAAAATATATATAATAGAGCTAGGCAAAGGCGAGGCACTGTAATGGCTGGATTGAACTGCCTGCAATATGGTGAATACTGAAACTTCATATGGGTCTGGATAGGATGTGAAATGAATGGTGTAATTTCCATTTCTTTTGTAGGGATAATTCTAATTTTTTAATTTTAAAAATGGCTTCCTCACTAGACTATTCATAGTGGCCTTTTGATGTGACCCCACCTGATTTTACCTGATTTTGGAATCCTGGTTATTATTTGGATGAAGATGGCTAGGATATACCAGGGATCATGAGGCATAGCTAGCAAAGGGTTATGTATATATCTAGACATTAAGGATATGTGCTACATACATTGCTAATTCTGTTCATTATGTTTGTGGGGGGAGGTCTTATTATTGCTATTGGTGACTGAATTGTGGCTCTTCACAGAGTTGAATGTACAAGGACAGCTCTAACATGCTTTTTTTTTTTTAAAAAAATTGAAAATCGTGACTGGAAGATCATTTTAACTTGTTAGCACCTCAGATTTTTTAGAAATTATTAAAAGCAGATGACAGACCAGCAGAGCAGGAGATACTTGTGTGGCTTGGTTGGGATGAAGCACAAACTACAGTATGTTAAGCCTCTGGAAAGGTTTACATGCAAGAGGTTCCATAAGCTACCTGAAACTTATTTCTGAAACCAGAAAGCCATGGCCTGTCAGTGTAGACTAATAATACTCAGGTATTGGTCTTCCAGATGATTTAGACCAAATTCCAGAAGAAACCCCAATCAGGATGACCAATTGTCAAGGAAGGTTATCGCATGGGGGCAAAACCGTCCCCCGATGTGTTCTAATGAGCACGAGCGCAGGCGCACACGGAGCATGATGGGAACCCGATGGGAACCAGAACGCTAGTTTACC
>NC_056522.1:223851658-223927932 GCF_019175285.1 Sceloporus undulatus | reverse complement strand
TTACCGCACCGGTGGAACGCCGCCGCTGCCACCGGCGTTCCCATCGGGTTCCCAATGTGTTCCAGAGGCGCCATTTCTTGAACGCTTTTGAAACTGTTCCCAGAAATGGCACCTCCTGGAAACACATCGGGAACCTGATGGGAATGCCGGCGGCAGCGGGCGGCGTTCCACCGTGCGGTAAACTAGCATTCTGGTTCCCATTGGGTTCCCATCATGCTCCGTGCGCGCCGTGCTCGTTAGAACACATCAGGGGACGGTTTTGCCCCCATGCGATAACCTTCCGGAATCTGGAAACTGACATCCAAATCTCTCTGCCGAACAGTACTGAGCTTGATGAACTAATGGCTTGTTACATTTCTTTTACTATCATTGCTTCCTGTATGGACTATTAAAAATCACCCTTCAACCACAGACATGTCATAATTGCCAATGTCTTCAATAAAAACCCTGATATGTGGGGATGGAGAGAAGGATTTATTGGTTGTTGAAACTGTGAACTTGGTTGCTAGCATTGTAGCTACAGGAAAGGCAACATAGAGCTCTGATACCAGAGCAGATTGGGGACAAACAACCTAATTTGTTCTGGAATTCAGCAAAGGGACTGTTGCTTAATATTTGCAAGAAGGTGTGCTTTTTAGGAGCTTCAGGGGAAAGGCCTCGATGAGATTTTGAACAAAAAGGATAAAGAGAAAGTTAAGATGACAAAGATTGTGTGAGCAGACGAATGATCATTGGAACAAAAATTGCTTAGCATAATGCATACGCCTGTAAAGAAAGAAAAAAGAAAGAAAAAAGAAAAAAAGAAAAAGCCAGTTACAGCAGTAACAGTACTCACTGGACAGTCCTGCACACAACAATCTAAGATAAGTCTGATTTGAACTAAATGGAACTAATGCCTGAGTACACTTGATCAGGATTGCACTGTTAATTTACAAACTAAAACTTTTTGGACAAGCTACGTGGATGTAAAACTTGCCTTAAGTCAGGAAACACAGCTTTAAATGTGCAATCATCCAAACAGCTGAATAATTCATTAGTCTGCCTAACCAACTTCAGAAAGTTACTTTGAGGTTAACACTAGGGGAATGACCATGCATATTTACCTGGTTTCCTTTAAAAGTGATATAACACAAGAACACTAACAACAAATAGAGCATTTAGTGCCACAAACAGTGTCATTTGAAAAACTCAATAATTACAAATTCCTCTGAAAGTGAGCGAGGAGACCTTGTATCAAGGTCCCCATACAGACAGGCCAAAATAAAGCTGCTTCAGGCCACTTTGGAGGTACGCTGTTTAAATGACGCATGCGTCCTGAGAGTCCAGAAGCAGTGCCAAAGCCACACTCCAGTCCTTAGGACTGGAGCTTGGATTTGGCGTGGCTTCCTGATTCTTAGGACGCATGCATCATTTAAACAACATACCTCCCAAGTGACCCAAAGCAGCTTTATTTTGGCCTGTCTGTATGGGGCCAAGGACACTTTAAATACAGATAGTAAGCTGCATAACTAAAAATGATGCTACCCTTAGAGCTTTGCCAGTACAATGAGAATAATAGTGTTTGTTTTTTTAAAAAATCTTTCTAGGCAAGCTGGCTTTCCCAATGCACGTACATGCTAAAGCAGTAAATTATCCCAGCAAATGATGTTTTATGATGAATATTAAAGTAGCCTAATAACATTTACTATTCTATTCAGTAATTATTTGAGAATAATTAGGAGCAAATCACTATAAGCTGTCAGCTATTGAGTATCTATAACAGCACAACTTAGCTTTAATAATAGCCTTTTGTTTCTCTTCATTGCATTGTTACTGTGTGCTGGCACAGTCCACACATCTGACTCTCTAAAATATCCAGAAATGCAGAAACTGGTTATTGCATGAGCTTTCACCCCCTAGTTGGTTTCTCTGACCCCTGTGTAGAAGCAATCAGGTCTAGATAAAATGGGGAAAATGGAGAGAGGGACTGGGCCCCAGAATCCCCCAAATGCCAAAAAATAACTTTCCCAAACTCTGGTTCAAACACTTATTTGGGCTCATAGTTAGATGTTATTATTGTATTATGGTTGTAATCCTGCCTCGATCCATTGGGAGGGGCGGGAAATACAAATAAAGTTTATTATATTATTATTATAGAAAGCTGCCTGATACAAAGTCAGACCATTGATTCACCCAAGCCGGTATTTTTCATTCCGTTATTCTCCAGAGATCTAGGCAGATAGATGTCATTTATGTCATCTCCTACTGATCCTCTGGAAAGCCAGGAGCTGGAACTCCAACTGGAAAGCATGTGGTCTACTGAAAAGATACAGTCTTTCCCTAAACTCATTTAAGTTTGAATCATTAACCTGACTCATTAATCAGTGAGATCTCTTAGGATTTTATCACTCCACCTCCATTCTCACCATATTCATATTAATGAAGGGAAGTGCATACATACCAGTTTGGGAGCACACTCAGCTGCACATCCCTTCATCCACTGGGTGTTGTTGGTCCCATGTGCTTTCTTCTGCATTCATTCTTACCCCCACCTATCCCCTGCCCAGCATACCTTTCATCTGTGTGTGTGTTTGTTTGTTTTTTGTTTTGGTTGTTTTAGGGGTTTTTTTAATGCAGTTCCAGAGTTACTGTATATACTTGACTATAAGTCAAAAGATTTATCCAAATTTATCCCAAAATTGACCCTAAAATCCTAAGTTGGCTTATTTGTGTTTATTATGTTTTTTTAAAAAAATATTTTAATGTATGTTTTAAACTTTGTACTGTTTAATTGTATTTTAGGGGCAGGTGGGATTCTGGGAAGATATTGCATTGTTTTAATGTGTAAGCTGCCCTGACTGTGTTGCACAGAGAGGTGGGATATAAATAAATTTTATATTTATATTATTATTATTATTATTATTATTATTATTATTATTATTATATGGGTCAATACAGTAAAACAGTTTAGAATGATGCTAAAAGAAGCACCAACTGATGCTCCACTCTCTGTGCCTTGGCAGTGATTTCTGAAAGAGTTGCCAAGGCAGGAGTGTGTATGTATGTTGGCGCCTATGTGAAACAGGTGATACCCTTCTCAATCTAATGTTAAAACCTTCTCTACCTATCATCCTCCTCCTCTGAATCTCTCTACCCACCAAACACTTCATTTAACTCCACTTCCTTCCTTCTCAATCCAGTGTTTAAACTTTCTCTTCCTCTTTTTGGATCACTCTGCCCACAAAACATCACATTTCCCTCCGCTTCCTTCCTTTGAATCTGATGTTAAAATTTTCTCCTCCCCTAAGTTTTACCTTCAACATATCCATGGGTCCTATCAAAATCCATGATTTTGGCCCTAAAACCTTCCCTCAACTCATACATGAGGTCAGTTTGTACATACAATATGTAAATGTGGTTTAACAAACAAACAAATGAAAGTAGAAAAAAGGCTGGTCTGGAATAGTGAAAGGGAGTGTGGGTGGGCAAGAGGATTAGACACTGACACCACTGATTGCACAATCCTGGAACTGCAACAGGCTAATTTAACACATTTGAGGACTACACTATGCCAGTGCTATTGGGAACTTATGGACAGGTGTTTCCATCAGTGGCAAGGTGCAAGCTAACCACATTTCAAAGATAAAGCAATGATATGAGGGAGATGGCATCATGCAACAGGTATCACCAAAGTTGCTATCATCAAACTGTTATGGTAGTTTAAAAGCCATGTGCGGCCAAGTCTTTAGAAATGCACAGCTGACACCTTCTGCAGGTTTCATTCTGTTTCATTGCAGACAAGTCTCCCTTGTTGGGGATCTCTTTCCAGAAGATTTTTTAAAATCCTCCAGGAGAAGAATATCCTTGGATTAAATCTTTTTAGGTGCTGAACATTTCTTAATTAGTACCCCTACTTTCATTTCAGATAATCCTTTTGATAAACATGAACCATCAATTCTTCCATGGTTATATTCAGGGACTCCAGAACTGGTTTTAAGGTGAGGAGGTTCCCCATTTTCAGACTGAAAGATTTTGCTTATTTTCAGATACTTGCGGGGGGGGGGGGGGGAGATTAAATTTCCCATGTACTTTTGTCAAAACAGCCTTAAATAGGAAGATTCTTACAGGCACATGGTGTATATAGAAATGTTCAGTATAGCTTACTCCCAGGTAAGTGTTTGTAGATTAGATTTTGTCTCTGTTACGTGCCTCAAGTCGCTTGTTGATTTTTAGCAACCCCATAACTTCATAGGATTTTCCTAGGCAAAGAATACTCATAGGTGGTTTGCCAGTTCCTTCCTCTAAAATATAGCCTACAGCAGTTGGTATTCATTGGTGGTCTCCCGTCTGAATACTAACCGTTGCTCATACTGCTTAGCTTCCATGATTAGGCAGCTATGGTGCCTTTAGGGTATTTAGGTTAGATTTTAGGAAGGCTTTAACATTCCTGAAAGAGTTCAACAACAAGAACTGTTTTACTATTTCTTAATCCTTGATTGTTCAGTATAGTCTGAATGATTGAAGAAACTCAACTGCATAGGAGCATTGGTGGTCCAATTTCAGGGAATATTCAAACCTCACAGACTAGTCTTGGGAGAGGGTTTAAGCCCCATTGCTTCCTGTGCTGTGTTTCATGATTATTTTGCCCCTTTAGACAGAATTCCCTGGAACTTGATTGCAAATTGCCTCAGTAACAAATGCCAACAAAGTTATTTCAAGTTGCAACCAACACAACTTGAGCAGACTTATGATCTCAAAAGGGGGCATCCCCTCCCTCTCCACCTACCCACATCTGGGTACCAAAGTAACCCCAGGGAACAGATGAAAGATGTTCAGGGAGCAGGGAAGATTTGTTTCACTCAGTGTGTACATTTTGCTAGTGGCAGTCACAGCTAGATATAAACTTAGGCACGTTACACACTGCCATAAGGGACGTCCTTAAGACGTCCCATTTTGAAAAAGGGGCATCTCTTCCAGACGCCCCTTACCCTATTACAGACAGAGTCCGTAACAAATGGCAGCAGCCGTTCCACATGTCGCGGCCTGGAAGTGATGCTGTGAGTTGCCGGAAGGAGCGCAATTTTCGCACTCCTTCTTTGCAGCGCGGAGGAGTCACGCAGTTTGGCTGCTGCAACTCCTCTGCGCTGCAACCGGCAGCGGCCCGAGACCGCCCCTTTTGGGCGGTCTGTAACGGGCCTTAGGTCAGAACTTTGTTCCTGAGGTCAACATTTTCTAGTTTTCCCATGATATAATCATCCCCATAACTAAAATGTAAAGACATGACTATTAAATGATACATACAGCAAGAAGAGGGTGAGGGGGGGTGTTTTTCCCCTTATGAATCTGATTTAAATTGCCATTGACAACCATTTGAGTGAAAATTCATTTTTGGAGTAAAACTCAATTTTTACTGACCTAAATCCATTACTACTGGCTAGTTCTAACTAGAATAATCTCACTGAATCAGTTGGATTTACATGTGGGTTAATTTACCATTCAACATTTAATTTAATGAGAAAGTCAGTACTGGGCAGTGGTTTGAGAGCTGGTCTAGGACTCGAAGAGGTCAGACTTTCAATCTTTACTCAGCTAAGGAAGCTCACTGCATGATCTTGAACAAGTCACATTTCTCTCAGCCTTATAGGAAGGCAAAGGTTAACCTCCACGGTGCTCATTTCTGCCCCTCGTCACCGCCGCACCAACCCCAGAGCGCGACAGTGACGCATGCCCTAAAGAAAGCTGCCTAGAGCGGCTTCTTTTTATGGTCCTCGCGTGCATTGATGTGTGAGCAGGGCACCCGCAAGATAGTGCACAGGCTCTGCTAGAAAGGCTGTGCGCGTATGGACGCCCAGCCTCTGGAGCCCTAAAATTGGCCCCACAACAGTGCTTTTGGCCATCTGTATCGGGCCTAACTATTGCAGTTAGGTAACTAAGGGCTGCTTCTCAACCCATAGGAGGACCAAGACCCGCTTTTATGTATGATGCAATAATGTGAAGTCATTATTTTTCAAAATTAAAAAAAAAAAGAATATTCTTGGCCTTGGGTACCCAACACTTCAGACTGCAAGTGAGAGCTCAAACAACATCATGACCAACATTCTCTGTACAGGTTGTCTCCCTTATCTGAAATTCCAAAATCCAAAATAATCCAAAATTCAAAAATGTCCACATGGGTGGTTAACATAATTATATCTTTACTTTCTGGTGGTGCAGTATACATAGAGTTTGATTCATGCTCAAACTTATTAAAAATGTTATGTATCAAATTATTTTCAAGGGGTGCATACAAAACATAAAATAATTTCATATTTAGACTTGGGTCCCATCTCCAAGATAGCTTATTATGTATATGCAAATGTTCCAAAATGCAAATTAAAAAAAAAATCAAATCTTAAATCTAAAATACTTCTGGTCCCAAGCATTTTGGGTAAAGAAGAATCAACCTATATATAAAAAGTTTAATGGCAGAAATCCCACAAAGGGCAAGGAAAAGATTGTAATTTTCCTTCTTCCTGATATATTTTCTATAAAAATGAATTTGTTTATGAACCCCAATACAACTTAACAATGTGTTTACCAAAACTATTTCATTATGAAGAAGGTCTTAATAATGTTTTAACATTAAGGCTGCAGATGTACACATACCTAACAGTTCAATTAAAATTAAAAATACACCTACTTACTTCTAAGTCAATATAATATTCAACTTTAGTGCAGTTTTTTCCCCAGACTGACCCTCTTCTCTGAGTACTTTTGAATTTGCAAATAGAATTTCTCATAGGAAAGAATTTCTGTATCTAACAAAACCCAATGTAAACCCCATTTATTTAATAAAATTCTTGCATTCTGAAATCAAAACTGATTCATCATCTATTTGAACTCTAACTACCTACTTTTGACTCACATAGTTGATAGCACATTGCAAAATGCAATTTGTCTTCATAAATGTATTATTATTTAATCATATGAAAGTTTGGTTTTATCTTGAGCAAATATTTATAGTAGTTTTAATACACAGGAGCCATTCTTGACAGATATGATGAAACAGATTTATCACTCTTGACAAATTATATTGCAAAATGTCCTCTCTTGACTGCCCACAGAAGAAAAAGCATCGAGGAATTCAACAAGAATGTCACCTGTGATTCTTTTGTTTTTTAACCTTTTACCGTGGCAATCAAAAATCTCTTTTTTTAGGAACTCTACAGCACTTAGTATGGGGATTGGTTATAAGGGTAATTGTGTGAATGAATGAAACCTGTAGCCCTTTAAATCAAACTAAGTAGTGTTTTATTAAAGTGCCCAGCAAATCAATCTAAATCCAAGGATAATAAAGCCCTAATCAGGTGGTAGAAAAAAATAATAGGTTGTCATGCATGAGGAAAAATAGGCAATCATGGAATGTTTTCTTTAATTAGGTCATGTAAAGTGGAGGGATTGAGTAGGAACTGGCAAGACATTCATCATGAGCAAGGTGGGAAATTATTTAGATTACAGACGAAGGAAAATTGAATGTGATACTCTAAGATTTGACTGGACAGAAAATTAAAGGTTCCCCCCCCCACCTTATTCATGTCACTTGATTTGGTAATTTATTGACAGGTGAAGTGTTCAGAACCAAATATATCCAATCTGTTTTACGGTTGAGTAATATGATTATACCAACTGTAAATCCTATTCTTCTGGCTTTAGGTTACTTTTAAGAAGAGCTTTGCTAGATCACACTTCAGGTCCATTTAGTCTAGATTTCTGTTCTCCAACAGTGGTCTAGAAAGCCAATGACAGAGCACAAATACTGCAATCCCTATCTTACTCCATCAGTTGCTTATCTTATCACCTGGTACTATAACTGCCTCTAAAGATAGTTCCATGTGGTCACTGGGACTAATAGAATATGAAAGACCTATTCATATTCCTGGTATCTCTGTGATCTTCTTCTAAAGCAGAGTCAGAGAACCTTTGGCCTTTGACATTGCGTCAGATTACAACTCCCATAATTCTTTATTATCTACCATGCTAGCTGGAGATTTTGGGAGTTATATGCATGAAAGACTAAAGGTTTCTCATCTGCTTTGGAGATGACATCTAATCATCACCACAGACTGTGACAGTGAATCTCATAAGCATGAAAAGCTCATGGATTGAGCAGTGGGGTACCTCTCCTTGCCATTTTGGAATGAGGCACACAGTTAGACCATGCCTACTGCCCATCAGTTAACTGATGCTGCATAAAATACCTTCTCAAGTTACTGTTAGTTTTACATGACCTAAATTCTAGTGCTGTATAAGAAAGGGGTCTCTTTAATTTCATACGGCCAATCATTATTTTTGAACCTCTGTGAGCTTTTGCCATTCCTCCTCCATTCCCAGTCAAGTCATCTCTAAAGGCTCTAATCTTTCCTGAGTGACAAGGCACTCACTTGATAGTGTTGACCTTTCTCCCTGCTTGGCAAACTAGTTTTGATAGGTATATGTCCTCCTTGACCTTTCTTTCGTAGCTTCTGCACTTAAAAGTCCCATTACCTCATTTGTGCAACTTTTCCTTGTGTATTTAAATGTCAACTTTTAATTTTCTTTTTAAAAAAAACACCTTTAACAATTAGCCCTGTAAGTTCCATCTTGCTTTCCTTACGATCACTTTCAATTTATTTTCCCCATACTTTGCATTTTCTTCCACTTTGCCTACTCATTCAGACAAGGAACCAACTTTTTCCGGATCTTTTCTTATCTTTTATAACATTCTTGGCACTGCTATTTAACCTGGCTCTTGGAAGTTTTCACTTTTAACTAATCCAGCGTACATATTTTTTTTTCCAGAATCTTAATTATATTGGCATCAAATAATCTCTAAACTTCCTGAAGTTATTGAGCCACCTGACTAGCTCTAAAAAATTTTTTAAAACATCAATTATTCCTCTCCCCTCACATTTGTACTTCTGAAATTGTAAGCAGCTATATTGGATATTTGGCCACATTATCATTGTAATAGGAAGTGCTGGATTTGGTGGTATTGTGGTTACTGTTTCCAAACAATCTGGCAACACACTTCTTTTATTAGGTCCTGCTTGGTGTTATGCTGACTGTCAGCTTAACCAGTCTAAATGGCAATACATACTACAGACAAGATATCAACTGAGGCGGTTTACAGACCGCCCTTTTCGGGCGGCTTGTTCCCGCCCCTTTCCCTGCCATATCAGACTTCAGCTGCCACAGCGGCAGCCTCTGAGGCCCCGATCCGCCACTTTCCAGGACGTGGGGAAGCGGCAAAAGGCCGCTTCCCCGCGACCTGGAAAGGGGTATCCTTAGGGCTTCATGCCCCAAGTACATGCGACAGCGGTGGGGACAAAGAGCCCCTTTCTCTTTTGTGTCACTAGCGCAGCCGTTTAAAGGCTGCGCCCAGTGACACAAACCTGGAAGGAGCTCCATTTCGGAGCTCCTTCCTGCGCCGCGGAAAGGGCACCCCAGGCGCGCTCGCGTGGCACCAGGACGTCACTTCCACATCACTCCATTTGGAGGTGGCACGGTTGTGACGTCCCAATGGTGGCGCCAGGTAGAATGGGTGCCGCCATTTTTTACATACTAGGTATGTACTAGGGTTAGGGCATCCGGAAAGGACGCCCTTTCCTAACCCTAGTACGTACCTAGTACGTACTTTTTGCATGTCTGGAACGTGCCTATATTTATTATCAACAGTGGGGCAGAGAATATTGTAACCAATGTTTTGTAAAACTATTGCTAGTAATCCTGCAGTTAAAAAAAAAAAGTACTTAAGACTCCTATCACCTGTGGAACCATTGTCAGACTAATTATTCTTGGCATGATTTGCCAGAGGACATCTTTATCAAAGAAATGACTTCCCTGCTGGCAGAGCAGTTTTAGAACTGTAGTCATGATGCCCTTGTACTCCAGTACATAACAAATAATAATTTAACGTCTAGTTTCAAAACATGAATGACGATTATGCATCTCTGTTAGTAGCTTCAAAAATCTCTCCCTGCCCACCAATTCATATTTGACAATCATATTTCATTTTGATGTCTGGCTGGCTGGTAGAACACCAACATATGTGAAGGTCTCTTTGATTTAGTGGTTCACCAATCTTTTTTAAAAAGTTACTTTTACCTCTAACTCCACCGCTCATGAAGAACCACCCTACAAATCACTTGTCAACAACTTTGATATACCTAGTTTCAGGTGGTTTCCCCCTCTGTCTATTATTTCTGCCAAGAGACCCGTGAAAATTAAATACAGACCTCGTCAATGCTTGACTGACCTGGTGCTCCATCATAACAGCAATGTAATAGCAATAAATCATTTCAGCTTTAATCTATTGTTATTGATGAATGTACAATTATTTGTCATCTAATATGCTGAAAATGATGACCAAAGAAATAGATCAACTTTTTTTTTTCAGCTTCCAAGTACGGCATTGATGGATTGTATCCCTAAGCTGTTATTACACTTATAATGTACTCTTCTATTATGACAGCACAGCTAGTTTTTTAATCATTCCATAGTAATCAACTTAAGACAACATAGCAAGACTCATAATTCATGTTCTTTTCATTTTTGGCAGTGATGGGAAATGAAAATGTTTTTATTCTTTTGGAATAATTCTTACCTGACTAAGCTGAAGATTGCCTTAAAAGTCTAAATAAATGGTTGTTTATTGAGCTGGAACTGAAAAGTGACATATTAAAATGTCTATTTCTACAGGAAAAAAATTAATAATTTAGGTCCTCATTGAGGTTTATCTTTGGGAAAAAGCAAAAAACAAACTTTCCCATCTTCTCTCTTAAGCAATTCACTGTGTAAAATATATAGTGGTTTGTCTTTTTGTTGTGGTTGAGCCAATAATAGTAAAGGCAAAATTTGTGCAGTCTGTTTTCATGCCCCAGAAATTCAGAAATGTGTCTTGTTCAAGAATTCAAACAAACAAATAAACAAAAACATCAGAATTTAGGTGACTGTCAAAAGTTTTAGAAGTGTATCATTATTCTTTTCAGTAGATTATCTGTTCTTCCCTGAAAATTTTTCCCAAAACCCACAATCAACTCTTTAAAATAAAAAACACAGAGAATTGTATGTATACTTGTGCCATCATAAAAGGAGGTCACCCTTCCATTTCAAGACATAAATTAATTCAGCCTGTTGTCACACTGCAAAATTAATACAGTTTGACACCATTTTAGCTGCCATGACTTAGTGCTATGGAATCCTGGGATTTGTAGTTTGTTGTGGCACCAGAGCTCTCTGACAAAAAAGGCAAAATAACTCAGAAAACTACAGAATCCAGAATTGCATAGCACTTGCCCATGGCAATTAAAGCAGTGTCAAACTGCACTAATCCTGCAGTGTAGATTCAGCCAGCATGTAGATTTCTAGTGGAAGAAGCAGCAGGTGAGAGTTGTTTGACAGTGGAACGCTCTCCCTCAGAAAGTGGTGGAGTCTCCTTCTTTGGAGGTCTTTAAGCAGAGGCTGGATGGCCATTTGTTGGGGATGCTTTGATTGTGAGTTCCTGCATGGCAGGGACTGGATGGCCCTTGTAGTTTCTTCCAACTGTATGATTCTATGATTCTATAATTTCCTGTGATGATGGAAGTTCATACATAGGGCCGGAACACACAGCCCTTTGATTGCCGGATCGTGACTGTGGGTACCACATGTTACAGCCTCAATCCCACATTTTTCCAGTCCAAAAATAAGCAGCAAAATGCCGCTCCTTTTGGAGGTGGGAAAAGGGCTGCTTTTTGGCACTCCTGTGGCATTTGGCATATAAGTGCTCATCTGCTGGAGTGCCACAACGCTGCCTACTGTCTCGTTTGGTGTGCAGCATGAGGCTGGTTTGGGGGCATCATCAAGGATGCCATCTAAATGCTATGCCACCACACCACCTCCACGCTTGCATATTGTGCCAGTCTGTTTTGCCAGATAGTTACTCAAAGTAAGTCTCATTAAGTTCAATGGGGCTTACTCTCAAGAAAGTGAATATGGGATTTCAACCTTAATTCTGTTACAGTGATCATATGTGTGTACTCAAAGTAAATCTGCTATTACTCAAAAGGATTTACTCCCAGGTAAATGTATACAGTCTTGTCAGCTTAATGACAGAAAATATTTAGGAAGTAACATCTGTCAGTCTTCTGACACATTCATAAACAAAGACAATAGATGATGCATGGGAACAGCAAAGTAAGTGGGAGTTTTCAAGCAACTCACTAAAGCTGTCAAATGTGACAGGTGAGAGAAAGATGAAACCTACTGTTTCTTTCTTCTAGCTTGGCCCTTATTTCTTTTCACCATCCCAGCTATTATTGGGCCAAGTCATCTGGAAGACATAGAGCTTTGTTAAATAGAACCAAAATTCTATCCACATTTTCCTGGGCTTTCTTTCCTGTTCAGGAATGACTTGGGGTGTTGTTATTTTGCCTCTAAGGAAACAAATCCTTCCGGGCAAGATTAAGCTTTCTACATAATTTAAGTTAAAACCATATCAGACCGTAAGAAATCATGAAGATCCTTTAGACAGGGCAGTTAGTTTCAAATTATCCTGTGTAAAGTGGAGACTTCAGGAGTCTCCTGAAGTAGTCTTTGCCTCACTATACTATTCTTCCATCCATAGTACAGTATGTAGGTAGCAAGATCAGAATGAGGCAATTGCCTCAGGTAGCAAAGGTTGGAAGGACCCTCTCAGCCATTCTCCATCCTCATGCCATTTTTAGGTGGGAAGAGATTCCTCCAAAACATTAGAGCTGTTTGTCAATGGGTTATGCTGCCTCAGAGTGTGGTGGAATCTCCTTCTATGGAAGTTTTTAAACAGAGGCTGAATGGTCATCTGTCAGGGGTACTTTGATTGTGTATTGCTGGGTGGCAGGGGGTTGGACACACATACATACTGATCATTATAATTAGGACACTGATGTTCACAGTTATCTCAACTGACGTCCAGAAGCCCCAACATACCGAGAAATATCTACAGATTGGCTCTAAGAATCAGACACATCTGTAAAACAGAAGAAAATTACTGTTAAAAAAACCCTGAACTTAAGAAACAGCTGCTTTATAAAGAACATCCTATCACTGATTACAGCACCAAGCAAGCAACCATTAGTTGAAGAGAAAAATGTTCTCCATGAAATATATGTGCCAACCAAGAGTCAATCAGTCATTACATTTAGAGAGATGTAGTGATAACTAGTAGGAGCTGTCCTTTTCTCTCATAGCCTTGTCATTCAAACACACTCACTTAGAATCAGAGGCGGGTTACATACCGCCGAGAAGCAGCACTGTCCCGCCGCTACCGCTTGCAGCATCCGGGAGCTGCAGCTGCCACACCGTGGGGCTCCCGGACGCTCAGAGGAAGGAGCGCGGAAATCGTGCTCCTTCTTGGGCCCCGGAAGAGGCGCCGCAAGTGCCAAAGGGCGCACTCGCGGCGTCACTTCCGGTGCACCACGTGCGGACGCAGAGCGTCCGTTACATCAATATGGTGGCAGCCGTGTGGAACGGCCGCCGCCATATTGTACGTATTGAATACGTATTAGGGTTAGGGGGTGCGGAAGCACCGCCCCTTCCTAACCCTAATACGTATTCAATACGTATTTTTTGGCGGTCTATAACCCGCCATAGAATCATAGAGTTGGAAGAGACCGCAAGGGCCATCCAGTCCAAACCCCTGCCATGCAGGAAATCTAAATCAAAGCATCCCCGACAGATGGCCATCCAGCCTCTGTTTAAAAACCTCTAAGGAAGGGGATTTCACTACACTCCGAGGGAGTTTGTTCCACTGTCGAACAGCCCTTACTTTTAAGACAACAACTAAAAGGACCCACAACATTGCCTATTGGTTACTCAATGTTATTTATGTGACTGAGTGCAGATGTAGAGGGTGCCATATATAAAAGCAATGATGGACCTGTATACATGTTTCAGGTATCATAAGTCTGCAACCTTGGGCTGATAGTAATGACTAGACATTTTAATTTGAAGCACCACAGCTTGGAACTGTAGTTTCCATCCAATTGGAGAAAGGGGGGGAAAGTATTGATTCACAGACAAAAAACCTAAAACCACATGGCCTCACTCAGGAATATGGTATTTATAACATTGTTATCCACTTGGGAAACATGGCCATAAACAGATGGGTGGAATATCACAGGCCAACCCTGTTGTATCCTGCCTGCCATTTCCACCTGAGTCAGTCTCTGCGCCAGCGCAGTGACAGGTGGATGTTCACATGGCCACACATCACTGCGTTGTGAATCTGAATCATAGAGTTCGAAGAGACTGCAAAGGCCATCCAGTCCAACCCCCTGCCATGCAGGAAATCTCAATCAAAGCATTCCCGACAGATGGCCATCAAGACTTCCAAGGAAGGAGACTTCACCACTCTCTCAGAGAGTTTGTTCCACTGTCAAACAGCCCTTACTGTCAGGAAGTTTCTCCTAATGTTGGCACTATTACTTCCCTTCATCTAGACACTACACTTCTATTGATGCAGCCTAAAATCGCATTATCCTTGTTAGCTGCCGCATCGCAATGTTAACTCATGTTCAATTTGTGGTTTACTTGGACTCCCAGATCCCTTTCACATGTAATGTCATTCAGCCAGGTGTCACCCATCCTATATCTGTGCACTTCATTTTTCCATCCTAAGTGCAGTACCTTGCATTTCTCCGTGTTGAAATTCATTTTGTTAGTTTTGGCCCAGCTTTCTAGTCTATTCAGGTCATTTTGAATTTTGATCCTGTCCTCTGGAGTATTAGCTATTCCTCCTAATTTGGTGTCATCTGCAAATTTGATAAGTATGACCCCAATTCTGTCATCCAGGTCATTGATAAAGATGTTGAACAGCACTGGGCCCAGGGCAGAAACCTGTGGGACTCCACTGGTCACTTCTCTCCAGGATGAAAAGGTGCCATTGTTGAGCACCCTTTGGGTTCGGCCGGTCAACCAATTACAAATCCATGTAACAGTTACGTTGTCTAGCCCACATTTTACAAGCTTGTTTGCAAGAATGCCATGGGAAACCTTGACAAAGGCCTTACTGAAATCAAGATATACTATATCCATAGCATTCCCTTCATCTACCAAGCTGGTAATTTTATCAAAGAATGATATAAGATTTCTCTGGCATGGCTTGTTTCTCTGAAACCCATGTTGACTTTTTGTGATTATGGCATTGCTTTCTAGATGTTCACAGAGGCGGGTTACAGACCGCCATAAGGGACGTCCTTAGGACGTCCCATTTTGAAAAAGGGGCATCTCTTCCAGACTCCCCTTACCCTGTTATGGACAGAGTCCGTAACAAATGGCAGCGGCCGTTCCACACGGCCGCTGCCATTTTGACATAACGGATGCTCTGCGTCCGCACATCATGGCCCAGAAGTGATTTTTGCGCTCCTTCTTTGCAGCGCGGAGGAGTCACACAGTTTGGCTGCTGCGACTCCTCCGTGCTGCAACCGGCAGCGGCCCGAGACCGCCCCTTTTGGGCAGTCTGTAACGGGCCAAACTCTCTGTTTAATAATCTGCTCTAGAACCTTTCCTGATATAGATGACAGACTAACTGGATCTGCTACCACTATGTCCACTCCTATGGCCCACACCACAGCCCATAAAGATGGAAATGGGTCACCTGACTATACCCACATGGCTAAGGAGCCCTTCTGATATCAAAAGTCATGGTGGGGGACTGTTACTGTGCAGTTTCCAGGAAACTCCATGGCAAACACCCATTTTCTCCTCCTGGATCAAGGGCCCTTTGGGCTGGGATCAGTCCAGGACTGCTGGATCAGTTGTCTGGATTGGCTGATCCCAGCCTGGGGTTAATGGCCTGCATCATGCAGACAGGACAATGACTGGCTGGGATGGAGGAGACAGGCCTTTTGGCCCATGCATACAGGCCCTCTGTCTTCTACATTTTTTATCCATCTTGGAGACAACCCACTTTTGTTTTGAGCAGCTAGTTTTCTGTTACTTAGGGAGCATTCAGACTGATTAAAAAGATCAGAAAGTTGTTCTTTCTGGTTTTATTTTGGATATCCATACACATTTTGTTTATTCCAGAATATTTTCTGTCAGCTCCTGGTATGATCAAAGACTATTTATACCAGCCCCCAGGTGAGTTTATTATAACCCAGTATAAAAATAAAAAAGATTTGGAACAAAATCTGGGACTTTTCAATCAGTTTTAATCTGCTCTCAGTCACTCTGGGATTTGCAGAGATATGGACATGACTAAGGATATGGATGCCCCACTAAATATCATGAAAGTACCAGATCCTGTCTGACCATGGAAGCTAAGCAGGGTCAACACTTGAAAGGGAAACTGCCAGGGAATACCAGAAGCCGTAAGCTATATTCAGAGGAAAGCAATGGCAAAGTCAACAGTGTGATGCAACAGCTGAAAAGGCCAATGCAATTTTAGGCTGCATCAATAAAAGTATAGTGTCTAGATCAAGAGAAGTAATAGTGCCACTGTATTCTGCTTTGGTCAGGCCCCACCTGGAATATTGTGTCCAGTTCTGGGCACCACAATTCAAAAAGGACATTGAGAAACTGGAACGTGTCCAAAGGAAGGCGACTAAAATGGTGAAGGGTCTGGAAACCATGTCCAATGAGGAATGACTTAAGGAGATGGGGATGTTTAGCCTGGAGAAAAGAAGGTTAAGAGGTAATATGAGAACCCTGTTTAAAAGTTCAAGGCATGTCATATTGAGGAGGGGGCTAGCTTGTTTTCTGCTGCTCCAGAGACTATAATGCGGAACAATGGATGCAAGTCACAGGAAAAGAGATTCCACATCAACATTTGGAGGAACTTCCTGACAGTAAGGGCTGTTTGACAGTGGAACAAACGCCCTTGGAGTCTCCTTCCTTAGAGGTCTTTAAACAAAGGCTGGATGGACATCTGTTGGGGATACTTTGATTGAGAGTTCCTGCATGGCAGGGGTTTGGACTGGATGGCCCTTGTAATCTCTTCCAACTCTACAATTCTATGATTCTATGATCTATGGAACTTACCTCTACATATTTCATTGTGCAAGAAAACTCTATGAAATATGGGTTTGCTATAAATCAACTGGCAACTTGAAGGTGCTGCTTTACTTTTATAGATATAGATGATATGGATATATAATATACAGTTGCCCTTCTTATACACGGATTTTTTTACACGGATTCAAGCATACACGGTTTGAAAATGTTCCAAAATAGTATAAATTTACCTTGATTTTCCATTTTTTATAGGGACGCCATTTTGCTATGTCATTATAGTTAATGGGACTTGAGCATACACGGATTTTGTTATACACGGGATCTTGGAACCAAACCCCAGCGTATAACAAGGGTCCACTGTATCTATAAAGATTCATAACTAATATTGTTGATTGATTATAACCTGACTCATCCAAAATCATTAATTTTCTCTCTCCCTCAGAGAAGCAGGTAATGCCTGTGGCGTCTCTAGGGTTGCTATCACACTCATGGTGTCAACCCCCATTGACCTCCTCCACCCATTCACACACCATATGAATCTTAGTAATGCTTTTTTTTCTTTGCTACTATCTTATCATAAATCGTAATTCCCATCTACCATTGAATGCCATGGCAATAGTTGTGACATAAACAAGTGGCAAAATTAGAATTATAGTTTCAAATTACAATAGTCTACACAACCTAAATATATTTACAAATATTAGTGAAGATTTGGTTAAATGTGGATGTTTTTAAATATTTTAGAATTTAAAATTCTAAATTTCAATTTTTAACGTTTTAAAATTTTAATTTAAATATTTAAAAAATTCTAGGGCCTCTCCTTTCTCCTCTACTGAACTTCACCCCACTCCCACCCTCTCTTTAAAGCACTTTAAAGAGATACAGACGAATACCACAGCCTGTTTCTGCCAAAAAAAGTAGGTTTTTGAGGAGAAGTGGTGTACCCCCCTTAGGGTGTCACTTCCATACTCCCTAATAGAGCCAGCATCAAAGAGGGTGGGACTTGCCCCCACAAGCATCAATATCACTTTAAATTGTTATAACACTTTATTCAACTTTAACTGCTATGGCGCCTCCTATGGATTTCTAGTTTAGTAAAGCCTAAGAGCTCTCTGGATGAAGATTCAAAGTACCTCTCCCTAAACTCCAAATCCAGGATTCCACAAGAGCGGCTAGAGCAGTTAAAGTGTAATAATAGAGCTATAACAGTGAAGTGTGTTATTCAGCAAGGAGTCAAGCATCAGGCTTCACCTATAATCTGCCCGGCTGTATATAATCAGGCCTGTTGATTCTAGGTTGGAAGAGGCCAATTCAAATTCAAAAAGGATGTTGACAAGCTGGAGCATGTCTAGAGGAGGGTTTTAAAAGGACCATCCAGTCCAATCCACTGCCATGCAGGAACTCACAATCCAAACACCTCCAACAGATGGCCATCCAGCCTCTGTTTAAAGACTTTCAAAGAGGAAGGAGGCTCCACTACTCTCTGAGGAGTGTATTTTGCTTTTGAACAGCTCTTACTGCCAGTTCTTCCTAATGTTTCTTCCTAATGTTCAGATGAAATCTCTTTTCCTGTAGTTTGCATCCATTGTTCTGTGCCATATTCTCCAGAGCTGCAGAAAACGACTTGCTCCATCTTCAATATGACACTCTTCTCAAATACTTAGACATGGCTACCATATCACCTCTTAACCATCTCTTCTCCAAGCTAAACATACCCAACTCCCTGAGTCTCCTCCTATAGGGTTGCCATATCCCCCCCCCCGGCGGGGACCAGTCCCGTTTTGGGCGGTGCCGTCCCGGTCCCGGTCCAGTTTGGCACCCAAACAGGGATGGCCCCGCCCACCGCAGCCACCTCAGCCGCCGCAGCGGCTCCAAGGCCTTGCTGAGGCCTGGGAGGGCTCTCCGCGGTTGGAGCTCCAGCCGCGGAGATGCTCCCTCCTGGGCCCCAGCAAGGCCAGGGAGAGGAGGAGGAGGCTGCTTCCCACCGTGGCGATCACCGCGATGAGGGGTGCCCTCGCCCTCCTTCCCGGCCTGGGAGCCGGCCGAGGCTTCCTCCCAGCCAGAGGGAGGAGGGGGCCGTTGCCACTGTGGCGATTGCCGCGATGAGGGGCGGCCCTCGCCTCCTTCCCGGCCTGGGGCCGGCCGAGGTTCCTCCCAGGCCAGGAAGGAGGAGGGGGCCATTTGCCACCGTGGCGATCGCCGCGTGAGGGCGGCCCTTGCCCTCCTTCCCGGCCTGGGAGCCGGCTGAGGCTTCCTTCCAGGCCAGGAAGGAGGAGGGACAGGTTTAAAAGTAGGACCTTTTTTTTTTAATTTCTGTCTAGGAAATTTTAAAAAAAAAAGGTCCTACATTTTAAACCTTGTCCTACATTTGTCCCGGTTTTCAGTTCGCCAACTATGGCAACCCTATCCTCATAGAGCGTGATTTCCGACCCTTCAAACATTTTGGTCACCCTCCTCTGAACACGCTCCAGCTTCTCACATCCTTTTGAATTGTGGTGCCCAGAAATTGACACAGTATTCTGGGTGAGGCATGCATGGCCAAAGCACAATGAGTGGCACTTTTACTATCCTTGACCTAGATACTGTACTTCTATTGATGCAGCCTAGAATCACATTGTCGTCTTTTTTAGCTGCCACATCACACTCATGCTTCTCTGACATTCAGTATTGGATTGCCTTCCCAGGCTGCCATCCTTAATATTTCTTAGAGTCAGGTGCATGATGCTTCTTATGTAATTTTTACTCAACACAAGTTTAGGGGTTTGGAATGCAGCCGACCTAGTTTGGGAGGAAAACCTGTTATTCTTGCCCTAACCCCCCCCCCAGGGACGTAGCCAAGGGGGGGGGGTTCTTGGGGTCCAGACCCCCCCTTCCATTAGAAAATGAATGGTGTGTGCTGCTGCGCCGTCGCCACCCAAGCCCCATTATAATGGTGGCACTTAGTCTGGACCCCCCTTCCTAAAATCCTAGCTACGTCCCTGCCCCCACACACACCTGCTTTGGGGGGGGTCCCCTTAAGGAATCTTTGGCTGTAGGTGAACAGATTCAGGCAAAGCTTGGAAAATGTAAGATCTGCCTTGCTTCTAGTTGACTCGGAACTCTTCAGTGGCTTTTTCCAGGGTAGCCCCTCACAAGTGAGCCTGTGGGCTGCTGCTTGTTGGAAGTTAGATGGATTATCTGATGCTCAGCCCTCTCTTGCCAGGCCAAGACTTTACAGTAGGCCCTTCCCATCCATGGGTGTTTAGTTCTGGAGTCCCCTGCAGATGGGAAAAAATGTGGGCACTCATCATGCCAGACAAATCTGCTCTCTTTCTTTCATAAAATTACTAGCTTGGTGATGAAGGGAATGCTGTGGATATGTATATCTTGATTTCAGTAAGGCCTTTGACAGGGTCCCCATGACATTCTTGCAAACAAGCTTGTAAAATGTGGACTAGACAGGCAACTGTTACGTGGATTTGTAATTGGTTGACCGGATGAACCCAAAGGGTGCTCAGCAATGGATCCTTTTCATCCTGGAGAGAAGTGACCAGTGTGGGATCCCACAGGGGTCTGTCCTTGGCCCCGTACTGTTCACGTCTTTATCAATGACTTGGAGGAAAAAAATTGGGGGAATACTTATCAAATTTGCCAGATGACACCAAATTATGAGAAAGCTAATACTCCAGAGGACAGGATCAAAATTCAAAATGACCTGAATAGACTAGAAGCTGGGCCACTGCTAACAAAATGAACTTCAACAGGGCGAAATGTAAGGTACTGCACTTAGGTCGAAAAAATGAATGCACAGTATAGGATGGGGGACACCTGGCTTAAGGGGACAACATGTGAAAGGGGTCTAGGAGTTCCAGGTAGACCCAAGTTGAACATGAGTCAACAGTGCGGCACGTGGGGCTAACAGACCAATGTGATTTTAGGCTGTGTATCAATAGAAGTATGTGTCTAGATCAAGGGAGTAATTGTGCCACTTTTCTGCTCTGGTCAGGTCCCACCTGGAATGTGTGTCCAGTTCTGGGCGCAACAATTCAAAAGGACATTGAAAAACGGGCGTGTCCAAGGAAGGCAATAAAATGGTGATGAAAGGTCTGAAACCATGCCCTACGTGGAACGACTAGGGAGCTGGGGATGTTTAGCTGGAGAAAAGAGAAGGTTAAGGGTGAATGATAGCTTGTTTAAATATTTGAAGGGATGTCATATTGAGGAGGGAGACAGCTTGTTTTCGCTGCTCCAGAAACTAGGCCTGGAGCAATGGATGCCGCTGGAGGAAAAGAGATTCCACCTCAACATTAGGAGGAACTCCTGACAGTATGGTGTTCGACAGTGGAACACACTTCCTCGGGTGTAGTGGAGTGGTCTCCCTCCCTTGGAGGTCTTCAAACGGAGGCTGGGTGGCCATCTGTCGGGGATGCTTTGATTTGGATTTCCTGCATGGCAGGGGGTTGGACTTGATGGCCCTTGTGGTCTCTTCCAACTCTATGATTCTATGATTCTATGATTCTAGTCAATGGCCGCGACATACATGCTCCTGAATCAACATGCTCATAGGGTGCACTGCTATTGGCTAATATAAAGTGTTGTTTACACACCACAAACTCCACTCCATGGATGACTAGTCTGCAATACAGTGGGCTCACTATAATAGCTGTAAACAGTAAAGTTGTGGTCCTTCTGCTGTGCCACATATCAGGCGTATGTGCGTCTTGCCTCCCTCCACTTGCCGCAGCCCTCTCTTGTTGGACCAACATTGAGTCCTCAAATATGTTTCTGTTAGCTGTCCATCAGTAGATTTTCAATTATGGTGACCCATGAATGAGAGTCCTTCAGGTCACGCTATCATCAACCATCCTGTTCAGATCTTGCAGACTCAGGCTGTGATTTCCTTGATCAGAAGCCCAAAACAGACACGCTCAAAATTCTGGCTGCCACAGTGGCTTGGGGCATGGTGTACACACGACACACATCCCGAAGCTCCCCAAAGCTGCATGGAAGCACTGAGGCGCACACATGGGCCACGCTTCATGGCATCCATGGGTGGCATTTACATGCTGTGCCACAGGACCACTGTAGCCACGGCAGGAGGAAAAGCCAGCTTTTTGCCAACTCAAAAAGAAGCAGCATTTTGCTGTTTTTTTTGGACCAGCAAAAACTGGATTGGCCACTGCATACAGTTGTCATGGCTCCAATCCAGCTCTCTCAGGGGCACCTTCACCACCCCTTCAGGGCAGTCTGTTTTGCCCTTGATGTTCTGGTTAGTAATGGTTACTGCTAAAAATCATACCTCGACTAAAACCATCATGAAGGTTATCCTTAAGGGCATCCCTGTTTCCCTTCATCTTAAAATCATGACCCATTTGATATTCCCAAAAACAGCAGCATTAATTTTCATTTGTCACATTGTAGGGTAATATAAATTGATAATGTTAATAGCATTCTTCTTGAGTAATCAGTTCTACTGATTAACCTAAAAATTGCCAAAATGTGTTTACCATTCATTTGTTATCTGTGAAAGGCACGAAGATTCAGACAGGCTGGATTAATTTACCTTCTGATATGTATTAAAATTTGCACACTGATTCATAATCATTCCACTCCATATTTATCCTACAAACCATTTTGGGTGCTGCTCAGAGTGAAATATGTTTTCCTGACAGGATCAGTGATTGTTTGTTTTCAGTTTTTACACGTTAAGGTCAGGGTAATATTTGTCTGGGTTTCTTTTCTTTCTTTTCCTTTCTTTTTTTTAAAAGGTTTATATTTTCAGCATCACTATCCAGATTTATATATATTTATTTGGCAAAAGACTCAAGCTTGTGGTCTTTACTACCATCTAGTGGACCAAATTAGTCACAGCACATGAAAAATTAAATGATAGAAGATGCTGACCGAGTCCAGAGAGCCTGCATATATAACAGTACAAAAGATGAATAAAATATATTCCGTTGTTAGATACAGTAGAGTAGACCTACTGAATCATCCAAACTTTAAAAGTTAACACTTGTAAATTCTATTGACTCAGGTCTAATCTGTACTGTAAAAATAATGCATTTAACACTGCTTTACTTGCCATGGCTCAGTGGTATGGACTTCTGAGTTTGTAGTTTATTGTAGGATCATTGCACAGTTAAAGCAGTTTCATGGCAGTTAAAGAAGCGTCGAACTGCATTATTTTCTGCAGTGCATAAACCTTTAATAGCTGCACAAAGAAGTTGCTAATCTAACCTCAAATCAATACAGTTTGACACTGCTTTAACTGCCCAGGCTCCATGCTATGGATTCTGGGATTTCTAGTTTTGTGAGATATTAGCCTTCTCTGTCAGAGAGCTCTGGTGTCACAACAAACTACAAATCTCAGAAATTGCTATAGCCACCGAGCCAGGGCAGTTAATGTCAAACTGCTTTCATCCTGTGGTAGAGATTAGACCCCCAGTGGCATTATTTTAGCTGGGACTATCAACTGGATTTAGGCAATTGTGTCCCCCAGCAGGAAATAAAGCGAGGATAGCAGTGATGGGATGAAATAGGGCCACAATTTTTTTAACTTTGCAATTAAATTCCAGGGGCCTTCCCTAGTGCCTAACATTAGGCAAAGGCAAAGGTTGTTCCCAGGCATCCTTCTCTGCTTATAATTGGGCAAAGCAGCCCATTATGACACCTGTCCATCTTTCTACAGCTGTCACCAGCCATCAAATTCTCAGAGAGGAAAGTCTATCCCAACCTTGTACCCCACTCCCCACAATTTAAAGGGATGGCTGCAATGCAGGCCTACTCCAAAGGTGTTCCTCCAGTCCAGCCTCCAGGACCCCATGAGCCAAAGAACCTTCCTAAAGAAACCATCCACATTAAATGATGGCCATTGGGGATTTATCAAATTTAAACTCTTCCGATTCCACACTTCCCATCTGTGACCATTTATATATTCCAAGAACACCTCTGATTTGCCTGACACCTACAGGAGACTATTGCAAGAGGGGCAACATTTTCCCAACCACTCCTTTTCAAAGTGCCAATCCTATACAGTAAAGTCACATTTACTATCTGGCACCAAACTGACACACTACACTTTTACTCATGTAGTGTAGGGAGGAGAAGGGGGTACTTGAAATGCAGGAGAAGCAACACCCTGGGTGAAGTGGGCTTAACTAACCTAGTGTGCCCCTCTCCTGGAAGTGTACTTGATGTGACAAATCACCACATCGGATGCCTTTCCTCTTCCTGCGTAGTGGGGGACAAATCCACTCTCACCTCAGCATGCACCAAAGCACTACTCCACTGAATGTGAATAGCATTATGTTGTCTGCATTATGCATTAATCTAGAAGGGGATTTGTTGTTGTTGTGTGTCTTAATTCATTTCCGACCTATGGCGACCCTAAAGTGACACTATCACGGTTTTTTCTTTGCAAGACTTGTTCAGAGGAGGTTTGTCATTGCTTTCCCCTGAGGCCAAGAGCATGTGACTTGCCCAAGGTCTTCCAGGTTTCATAGGTGGGTTATACACCGCCATTTAGTACGTAATGAATACGTACTAGGGTTAGGAAGGGGCGGTGCTTCTGCACCCCCCTAACCCTAGTACGTATTCTATACGTACAATATGGCGGCAGCCGTTCCACACGGCGGCCGCCATATTTATGTATCGGATGCTGTGCGTACGCACGTGTCGCGGCGTCTATGATGTCGCGAGTCCGCCCCTGGCGCCTCACGACATCATAGAGGCGCCGCTTAAAGAAGCTCCATTTTGGAGCTTCTTTTTCGGTCCGTGTGGGAGCCGCGCGGTGTGGCTGCTGCGGCTCCCGCACGGAGCAGGCGGCGGCGGCAGACCGCCGCAAAGCGGCGGTCTGTAACCCACCATAGTGAAGCTGGCAACTGAAACATTGTCTCCAGAGTTGTCCAATGTTCAAACCACTATGCCACGCTGGCTCTCTTATACTTTCATTTGTTTGATGTTAAATGGTGTTAATGTGTTCTATGATACTGAGAGAAAATAATGGGGTGTACAGTGAAATGTCACATTCCTTTGTGGTGAACAAGCAGAAGGAATTTGAGCTTGACTTAAGAAGACCCAAGGTCACTTTCCCAGGGACATAAGCAGAAGAAGTAAAGAAGTGGGGCTTCATGGGAAAAGAAAAGGAATATACAATTTTGCTTTTATAACAAATGAGAAGGTAGCCTACCAAAGATTTGTAATTGTGTGTGCTTCAATTAATTCAATAAGAAAGCTGGAAAATTGTCCTCCAGTGACTCCTAAAAGTCACATTGTTCCCACCTCTGGTTTAAACCTACCTCTGTGGGAGTAATCGCATCTTCTTACCCTTTCCTGGGGGATTTAAGATATTTCTATCGCAGTGGGAGTTCTCTTCTTACACTTATACACACATGCATACACACCATCAAAAAGCAACTACTACTGCCAAAGCAACAGCTAGAACAAAACCATAGCTGCCCTGTCATTTTGTGGCTGCCTTTCTGGAATGATAACAATGCCCTTACAACAGGTACTTTTATTTTGCAGAGAAAAGAGTGTCTACTTCAGCAAGTATCATTTCTTAATATCTTCTGTGGTAAGCAGCCCCCGTCTCTAGAAATGCTCTGGATCAAAATTGTCAGGTTTCAGTCCTATATTTGATAGCTTTCAATACTTTTAATATACCGTAAATTATGCCCTAGTTTTTGTCAGTATTTCAATACCACCTATATATTTTCTAAATGCTATACAATTTAATTTCCCTCTTATTGTTGTATACCACTTTGAGTCACATTTGGAAGAAAGGCAAATATAAATCAAATAGACAATTCAAATAAATAAATGCTAACTCTGTTTTGTTTGAAAAGCCCCGTGGTTTCTTTTTCTAAAGTTTTCCCACATTATCCTATACATCCACATTACCTTATAACTATCCACTCAAAAGCCAGTATATTTAATGGCACTTTCTCCAATGTAAGCATCTACAGAATTGCAGCCATACATTCAAGGAATCACTCTGGTGAAGCATTGATACAAGCCAGTGATGAGTCAACCGAGGGGCTGAACAGACTGGCATAAAGAGCTGGCTTCAGGGTGGTATGGGGACATGGCGACCAACTTCCACCCACCCCAATTCCACCCCTGAACTGGCATCACGCCAACCACCTGACAGATGGAGGGCGGCATTACGACATTTCTGCAGTGCAGTGTTTACACACATTGTACTGAAGAAATGTGGAAGAGCCACTGCCACAGTGGCAATGGTGGCTTTTTTTCCACCCCAAAAAGAAGCAGCATTTTGCTGCTTCTTTGGGGGCTAGGAAAATGCCAGATCAGGGTCACGACGTGCAGTTGTCGTGACTCTGACCTGGCACTCAAAGGGCCACATGGAGCCTCCCCTTTGAGGTTTGTATATTTTTAGTGACTGACTTTCTGGTGCCATTCACATCAAGGAGCAAGCAAGACCTGCCCCCAAAGTGCGGGACACATTTCTTGGAAGGGAACAGCAAATGCATTATACAATGGGCTTGAGATGAAAGGATCCTTCTAAAGCTTTTCAAAACCTATAGAAGTCTCCTCTAATATACAGCAGGGGAAGGCTGCAAAGCAGTCTTCACCCCCACCTCAAGCTCATTGACTAACAGATTTGCTATTCCCTCAGAGAGACACACCCCATTCCCTTTTCTTTTCTGTTAAAAATTGGCTCCTGTACTTGGGACTCAACTTGAGAATTGAGTTGATAGTATCTTGCAAGGATCTGAGACTCAAATTGAAAATTCAAAGTAGAAATTTGAGATTTGGACTGAAAGACTTGAATATATTATTGGTATGAGCATTCGAGTCTCAGATCCTTGCAAGTAAGGAACTTGGTTTTGATCAAGATTTGTTTATTTTGAATTTTTAAAATCTTTTTATTTAACACACAAATAGTACAACAAACAAATACTGTACACACATACACATATACACACATATGAGACTAAAGGCTACCATGTAAAATTTACAGAAACAACCCAGAACAATCCTAACATAAGACAAAAAAAATAACAACCAACAAACATTCTAATTTTTTCCTTGCAACCAATGGTTATATCCCCTACTACTAGACTTCCTTTAATTTATGTCACACAAAGCTTCTAGGATACAAGCAAACTCAGGCATGGGACAGATGGTCCCAAGCGCTGTGCCGCCACTGATTCTAGGTTTAGGGACCGCGCACCAACCACACGGTCTCTAACTCTAGCATGGCATGGCAATGTACTAATGGCGGCGTCCCGTGTACACAGGCACTGCCATTTTGACATAAGGGACGTGCAGCATATACACGTAGCTGCACATCACTTACATCACAAGTGCACCATTGGCGCACTCGTGATGTCCGCCTGGTGCCATAAAAAGAACCCAGTTTTTCTGGCTTCTTTTTACTTTGGAGGGACACCGCATGGTTTGGCGGTTGTGGTGTCCCTCTGGAGGAAAATAGGCCACCGGCAGGCCATCCTTCTGGGGCCATCTCTCCAGGGCCTCATTTCATTTTATAAAACATAAAACTGATAACTGACCCCAATAAGAATGCTTGTAAAAAATAAACGTTCCCCAGTCTTTTAAATTTTTTGTCAAGGAATCTTCTTGAGCTGGAGTAGCAGCTTCTTTCCACCTCTGAGCACAGACCATTATTGCTGAGAATTCACTGCCTGTGAACTCAGTTTTCCTAGTTGATAATAGGGCAGGGCAGTTCACATGTGAATGTATTGATCCATCATTACACTGACCTGACAAGCAGGCAAATTGCTAGAGCAAGTATTCATCTGGTTACTCAAAGTCAAGCTTGGTCAATTCCTAATTACACATGTTGACTCAGAATTACATCCTGTTGAGTTCAATGGCTTTACTATCAACTCAGTATTTACAGATTTGCAACCTTATGTCCCAACGATGTAAGATAAATAAGCAGCAAATATCCTACTAAGGTTATTTCAATATGCCTTGATACACAGCCTTGATCTACTTAAAATTCCTTCTGTACCAAATTGTGCAAATTTTAGATTAATGATACTTTTGATTACAAGTCTCTAATCAACAGAACAATATAATTATCTCTCACAGCTTGTACAGTATGAAATTTAAAATACATTTACAGCCCATTCCTCAAAGTACTTCTTCCAAAAGAACTCCCATCCAGTTAATGAACCTGGCACAGGCTGAGAGGTGGGCTGTTACAAATTAAGTGGATACTAAATTGTCTCAATAGAGGAGTTATCCAATATAAATAACGAGTTATAGAAACAGATGTAACACACAGTTATACATTTCACATGAATATGCATTTAGCATTATCTCAAGATAACTAAGAAGGATGCTCAACTCAAAATTCATGGAATATGTATATTAAACAAGAGAATCCTAGAAAAGTTAACGATTAAATTTCAATAACTATTAAACTGAATCACTTCTCTTTTCCCCCCCTGTAACTTTCCCATCTTCAGGAGAGATCTGGAGAGAAAGCTAGTGAAGAGTTCTCCTAGCTTTGGTGTTTTCAAGCTTGGTCAGAAAAGCCTTGCAAACATCCCAGGTTTTCAAAAAGTTATGTAAAGTTATGGTGGCAGCTTAGAATAGGAGAGTAACAAGGTGAACTCACATACAGCTCAGTCAGAGACCAGCTGTGTATCGTTTGATTACATGTCACATTTATATCTCACCTTTCTTTCAAAGAACACATAGAAGCTGACACAGGTTCCCAAGGGATCTGTCATCTGGATATTCACCAAGTGTGGATCTGGTTAACTTCAGCACATAGCATAATTCACTTTGGAGTAAAGGAGATCAGTTGTGGTAATAAAGTACAAATTTTACAGTGTTCTTTCATTTAAAAGATTTTTTAGAAGTTCATATTATGTAAACATTATATAAAACATTGTATAACATATAATTATATAAAATGTTATATAAAATCTGCAAGAGTTTGAAGCCAGTATGCATGGAAAGTTACAACACAGGTAGTCCTTGAAAGAGGTTCACATGTTCTCTCATCAATGATGGATGGGTTTTGGGATAGATCTATGATATCCCAACATATTTGGATGTCAACATTTTGGTTCTTGTATCTTTCGGTATGAATTCCATAGTGCCAAATAATCTAAATGTTTCCTCTCAGAATTTCCCACTTTTTCTCTCACCACCCCCAAACCTGATACTTCAGCAATATGTATAGCTTCTTTTGGTTTCAGAAATAGATCTTTTCACTTCGTCAGAAACATATATCCTCACTTGTGTCTGTGCTGTTCTATCTTCTATTATTATCAACCTATTTTTATTTGTTTCAGAAACATATATAAATGCTTCTCATCACAGCATGATCCTAGGGTAGTTTATATTAAGAGAGCAAAAAAGTGGGGGTGCACAGAGCTTTCCCTTTAAAATGCTTCTATTTCTTCCTCACACAATTCTGGACAATTTCCTTTTTGTTACAATTACCACTTGAGTCTAAAACTTTGGCTTTTATTAAAAGGAAGATGATGCGAAGCCTGCGGCTGCTGCTCCCTTCACTATCCACCACTGAATACTGTGCCCTTCCTGGAGGGGGCTTTAATTTTGCACCTGATTAAATGGTAACTAAGAGTTGGAGTCACGCTCTTGGGTTATTCACTGGTTTGGTTGACTGACTGAAAATCTCCACAGGGTAGAGTGCAATTTAGTTGTGTGCCCTAATTAGCACTGCTAATTGGGGCACAAAATCTATGTAAAATTGGACCCTATTTTTTTAATCAACCGTTATTCAGGGAATGGCAGGCAGCCAATGAAACAGAAGAGCATCTATTAATTCATCCTATACAAAGCTTCAGACATACATACTTTGTCTTTAATAGGAACTTACCCATAAAGTACTAATGTATGTAATACTAATAAAGTTATCTTACATCCTTGACATTTCATGTGGGTTATAGTACGGCACTGTGTTAGTGTTTTCTCTAGTGTTGCACATATCTGGTGTGGCCATATATACATACTAAGGTAGCTGTGTATTATTTTTATTATCTATTAGGCATGTTTATACATCATTTCTCTACCAGCTGGGCACTCTCAAGGCAACATACAAAGTTCAAATAAAAACAGCAATAAAAACAGAACAAAAGGCATGCATCGTAACAATAAAATAAAAAGGAGCCAGAACATTCATCAGAATATAATCAGAAAAGGACATTCATAACTATTTTGAGCTCTAAGGAATTGTAAGGTCCTTAATGCCTGTCTAAAGCATAATAAAGAGGGGAGCAGCCTGACCTCTCTAAAGAGGGAATTCCATGACTGGGCTACAGAAAAGGTCCTATTTGGAGTACTTGTTTAAATTATATAACAAGGCCTATGGCAATGACTGCAAATCATGGGCAAATTTGTCGTTGTCATCGTCATCGTCATCTTTGACTACCTTTCTCTCTAAGTCTAGAGCTCAAGGCAACTTACAAATTAAACTGATTACAACAGTGTTCAAAAACTCAATATTAAAATAGAATTATATTTCAAGCATTTAAAACATTCACTTTAAAGGGATTAAAAGGTGTTAAAACAGTAAGGTTTAAAACTATGCACTTTCCTCTTTAAAAGCAACTAGTTTGAAAAGCCTGGAAACATAGCGAGGAGCGGGGACATGCTAGCCTCCAAATAATGTTCCAAAGCTACCAAACAGGTCTTCTATTATGTTCCTACAAACTGTATCTGTGAATGTTGTGAGACTGAGAACTTTACCGCATTGCCCCTGGAACAGTCCAGTAGCGTTCCAAAACTGAGTTCTGAGGATGGGAGGTGGTGGGGAACAGATTTTACTGCACAGAAAGAATGCCACTGCCACCACCGAACATTCCCATCCCGTTCCAGATGCGTCACAGAGGGGGCGATTTTCGGGAACACTTGAGAAGCATTCCTGGAAATCGCCCCGTGGGGAACACATCCGGAACTGGATGGGGACACTCGGTGGCAGCAGCAGCGTTCTCGCTGTGCAGTAAAATATGTTCCCCACCACCTCCCATCCCCTGAACATTCCATTTTGGAACGCTACTGGCCCATTCCAGGGCCAATTCAGTAAGGTTCGGAAAGAAGAGTCTCCCTTGGACTTTATCAGACACATTTTTTCCCATTATAGGCAGGGGAAGAGGAAGCTCGGGGCCACGCAAATCTGAGAAAAAACACATTTTACCATACCCCAAAGTGTCTTCAAAATGGCCCCATTCCATCGCCCAACACCAAGCCATTCCCATTCAGTGCTGAGGCGTGTCCTTTGCCTTGGTCAGAAGACTTCTGTTCAAGCCAAAGGATGTGCCTCAGCACTGAATGGGAATGGCTTGGCACCAGGCAATGGAATGGAGCCATTTTGAGGAGACTTTGGGGTGCGGTAAAATGCATTTTTTCTCAGACTTGCGTGGCCCCGAGTGGCCCCTTCCCGTGCCCATAACAGGGGGAAAATGTGTCCGATAAGGTCTGGGCAGGGTCAGGGCTGGTTCATAAGGACATTACAATCTCTCAAATAGCCTAGATCTAATAGGTGTAGAATTTTTGTAGGTTATAACCATCGATTAAGAGGAGGCCTCAAAGACATGGGTGTCTTGGAATGGCCTCTGGCAAGTGAGTCCTGAATGGGACTGTGGAGACCAGATACAACAGGCCACTAGCAAGGAGCACTTTTTTGCACTCCTTTTGCAGCTAGATTTGGGCTACCTTAGGTGGCTGAAGTGCAGCTTCAGCCCAATCCAGGAGTGTGTGTCATCTGAACTTGGGGGGGGGATCCATGTTTATTGTTTATTGGTCCATCCTTTATAGTTAGTGGCGGCAACATCTGAAAACATGCTTAATATTGCAACAATCAAATGATGAGCATGATTTAGTGACCCAGCTCTTTTTAAACAGCTCAACAATTAAACAGGTTGATTTAAAGTACTGTTAAATGTCGTTACTTGGTATTTCCCTCCTCCAAGAAAGACACTGTTTATAAGTTATTCTTAAAGGAGACAACAGAGCCTTTATAATCCAAAATACAGCTTTCATGCCTCTCAAAATGTTGAGCAAGCTAGAACCCTAGTGACACAAAACCTATTTCAACTTCTGTGATTCTGTGACTTCTATAGAGTTATCCAGGAAACATAACAAAAACTCATTATAGCTTGTCAAAATCCCATGTATGTGACCCTTCAAACCAAAAATCAATGCTTCAATTATTGGCAGGACTGAAATTAGTCTAGCTGGCTGGCTGATTGCAGCATTCATCCTGTGGGCTTTCTGAACACATCGCTGAATACAAAAATGATCCTACTGTCTGGAGTAGTGGAGAACACATTCAAAAGTCTTACTGCATAGGATGCAGTGGTAGGTCTACTTAGAATAGACATATTGAAATCAATTTGATTTACATTCCTTTTTTCTGTGCCATGTATTTCAGTCTATAAGGTAGGAATAATGTTGAATTTAACCCTCTGAGGCCAAAATCTAACAGTAAGAAGGTGAAACCCAATGCTCTGCTAGTATTTCTACTCTGTTTTCTGTTCCACAGTTGCACAACTGGAACTGCCCCATAACCAATTAATAACTAGCTTTGATGTAATTGGTTTCTTTGTGGTAATAGGAGTGTAACAAAGCAAGAGCTAACAAGCAAAAGCAAATCTATTAGTGGTATGAATAACAATTTCTACTTATTTCCAAAAGTCACTTTTTAGTTCATCTGAAGAAGCATTTTGAATTATTTTTATGTCATTTTCTTACCAAATGTAAAGGGTTTTCCCTCCAAAAATGTAACAAAAAGTAATGGAAAGCTAAAGAGCAGTACAACAAGTGGAGTTTTTCAAACCCTTGTTACAAAATGAGTAATTGGAAGAGGTACCAGAACACATTATTTTTGAAATCTAATTTACCATGCTCTGATATCATGGAAAGGTTGCAAAGGGCACTGAAGGATCAGACATAATTTGAATTACTATCCAACTATTTTGACAGAGAGCGCAAGAAAAAAAACACCTACTAAAGGGATAGTAATAATAATAATAATAAAATTTTTATTTTTATCCCGCCCTTCCAGGGATCAGGGCGGCTAACAACAGGATTAAAATACATACAATACAGAAAAGTTAAAAAACCATAAAACACAATAACAGATAAAAAGCCCCTATAGCCCAACCTCATGGCCACGGAAGAGGAGGGAGGCCCACAGGATATTTATTCGGGGAATGCCTGCTGGAATAGGAAGGTTTTGAGATCCTTCCTAAATTGGGCCAGGGTGGTAGATGAGCGGAGCTCAGTGGGCAGCTTATTCCAAAGGGCTGGGGCAGCTGTGGAAAAAGTCCTCCTCGAGGTGGAGGCTAATCTGGCCCCAGGCACCTTCAGTAGTTGCTGCCCAGACGATCTGAGGGTGCGAGGCGGAATGTACGGGGAGAGACGGTCCGTTAGGTATCCTGGGCCCAAGCCATTTAGGGCTTTATAGGTAATAACCAACGCCTTATATTGAGCTCGGAAGCGAATGGGCAGCCAATGGAGGTCCCTAAGAACCGGTGTTATATGGCTGGTCCTGGGAGCACCAGTGACCAGCCGGGCCGCCATATTCTGCACCATTTGTAGCTTCCGAGTTTGGTATAAGGGTTGCCCCATGTAGAGTACGTTGCAGAAATCCAATCTTGAGGTTACCAGAGCATGTACAACAGTTTCTAGGTTCCTCTGGGCCAGATATGGGCGCAGCTGGCGGATCAGCCGAAGCTGATAACAGGTGCTCTTGACCGTCACATTCACCTGAGCAGTCAGGTGAAGTGACGAGTCAAGAAGCACCCCCAGACTGCGCACGGAGTCCTTCACAGGGAGCGTGACCCCGTTCAGGACAGGTGGAACCACCGCCATTCCTGGACCAGGAGAACCTGTCACTAGTACCTCCGTTTTCTCTGGATTCAATTTGAGTCGGTTTTCCCTCATCCAGCCCATTACTGACTCCAGACAGGCCACGAGAGGAGAGACGCCATCCCCAGTCACTGCATCAGTCGGAGACATAGAGAAAATGATTTGGGTGTCATCAGCGTACTGATAACCCCGCACCCCATGTCTCCGGATGATCTCTCCCAGCGGTTTCATGTAAATGTTAAATAGCATGGGAGACAGTTTTAAGGGGCCTCTCGTCGGAGCACACGTCTCCCAGCTGCACCATCTGGGACCTCCCGGAGAGGTAGGAACGGAACCACTGGAGCACAGTGCCCCCGATCCCCACCTCTACCAGGCGCCCCAGAAGGATACCATGGTCTATGGTATCGAAAGCAGGAAGAAAGGAAAACTGGGAGGTGATACCCTAAACCAAGAAGCAAATGGAAAAACACGGAGTTTAGGGGAAAAAAGAAGCTAAAAAAACTGTAATTTTATTGGTACAATGTGTTAAAAACTAATCAGAAGCTAAAACCAGCTGTGAGGCTTATTCTGGCCTGTAAGTCACACTCTGAAAGTTAATACACAGAACTGGGCTTGGAAACTGCAATTCCCAAAATAATACAGAACTATGACAATTCCTCTGCGTCTTACACCATGTATGGAAACAAATAAACACAATATTAATATAGTTTACAGAGTGCACAGACAGAGGCTTGGTTGAAAAGGGATGTACAGTATGCCCAAAACTGATAAAAGTAAAAAGTGTCAAAGAAAGACCAAACGCGTTTCGACAATTGTCTTCATCAGTGGTCCAAAGAACTGTGGAAATAAAGTAAGTAAAAATCAAACACTATGCAACATAAAAGAGACCATATAGCTAGAAATTTATAAATGTATAGGTACCTACTTAAGCCACCTTGTCAGGTAGAGCATGTGGAAACCAGCTGTCCTTTTGGTAAGTGGAAGGTCAACTAAGACCTTGAGTCGTGCCTAAAAAATTAGGCAAAATTGAAAAAATAATATTACAATAAAAGCTGTTTTGTATATAACCAATTGCTTTCCAACTTACCTAAGGCTGGGGTATGCCACAAATACTTGTCAGCTCTGATGCTGTTTTGCAAAAGGAAAATTTAAATCCTTTTGCAAACCAAGAACTAATACACCTGTTAGATCTCAACAAAAATCATTCTGCACCGGGTGCGATCCTGTAAGTAATAGCAGGCCCTGCCACAATCGATCTCAATGCCTCACATAAATTGACTATGGTAACATTAGCAAACAGAGAAAAAGAGAGCAAACATTTCAATTACTTATAAAACAGCAGACCAATTGCAGTTGTCATTCAGACCATGGGGTTTCTGTGTTTGTAGTGTGTAAATCCAAAACAATTCCCTGCGCTGGAGTTTTCTTTCAAGATGTACTCCAGTTCCCGGGACTCTTTCTATTGTCCAAAATCTGATATCGGTGTCCGAGTGGTTGCAAAGAGTAAAATGTTCAACCATTGGTGCGGTCATCCTTCTATTTCTGATGCAGCTCCTGTGCTCCGATATCCTTGTTTTTACACTGCGAGTCGTCATCCCGATATAGAGAAGGTTGCAAGGGCATTGGATGGCATATACCACTCCTTTGGTGTTGCAGGTAAACAAATCATTCAAGGTATACACTCTATTGTTCACAGGATTAACAAACTCCGTTAGTCTTACACAGTATTTACAAACACTACAATTATAACAAGGAACATTCCCTTTCGTTCTCCTCTGTGGTAAATATGGTAGAATCTCTTGAGCTGTGCACTTGCTATGGACCAAATGATCTGCAAGATTCTTGGCACGTTTATAAACAAATAAAGGTTTGTTGAAGCACCCAGGAACATCCTGGAGCAAATTCCAATATTTGAGAATTGCATTCTGTATGTGCCTGGACTGTACATTTTAATCTTGTAAGCCGCCCCGATTGCATTTTGTAGAGAAGCAGGATATAAATAATGTTTATTATTATCATCATCATTATTGTTATTATTACTAGTTTCCCTCAAACAATGATACCTTTATTAGCCAACCAAAATACACAATATACTTGTTCCAAGCTTTTGAAGCTCCACTGTCTTCTTCATCAGGCAAGATGTTACATACCAAACAGGAGAAAAAAATAGAAGAATATATATTGTATAGTAATGTGTTGTGTGGAATTATAACTGTGGAAATACACACACACACACACACACACACACACAGAGAGAGAGAGAGAGAGAGAAATTAGAGATGTTAGTAAGATGCCTGCATTTTGTTGTATCTGTCCTTAGTTAAGATGATATGGGGAGGGTATCTTTAGCAGGCTGGCCCCTCCTCCTCTGGCCATGTGTCAATTGGGCAAAGTCCAGAAAATTTAAAGTCCATTTGCAGGTCAACAAAGGCTCCTATTTTGCAGTCCACAGGCCTCTTCGTAGGCAAAGAACAATGGATTCCTCAAGAAGTCTTCATGTTTTTTGCATCAGGAACATCTCTGGTGTGCATGGTTTTCCATCCAGAAAACTATTCTGTTTTCTAGGTGGAAGTAGAGTGAATCCTTGCATTTGCACTTAGCCAGGCTGCTTAAATCTCACTATAGCTAATCTGATTTATAGAGCAATCCTGTGTTGTTGTTTTTTTCAAATGTAAATTCAATTATGTTCAATGGCGACTTATTGTGAGGAAATATATATATACCTTTGTTCCCCAGCCTTTTATCCTCCTGGTGTTTTGAACCACAGTGCCCATTACCCACAGTCAGCCCTTAAAGTGGGGCTAATGATGATGGGAGTTGTAGCACACAAATATCGAGAAGGTAGAGAGTGGTAGAAGTCTGTGATATGGTATTACATCCTGAAGCACCCAAATGATGACAAGAGAGTGAGGTACGTGTACACAAACTAGTGAGAAGATTATGGGGTTTTTTCCCCCTGAATGATTGGTCAAAACAGAGAAGTGGGATAGGCCCGACTGTTGTACACGAGGAGATTGCTAATGACTCATTGTCCTTTTGACTAATAATGCAGTCAAACCTCTAATCATTTGTATAAATGTTTTACTGATAAAATAAATCATTCATTCCAGTAGCTGAGACAAGCATTGCAACATTAGAAAGCAACAGCATATTACTTACTTCTGCAGAACAGCTCAGGCAGTAAACCCCTTGTGGGACTCTAAGTATATATTTCACCCCCTGAGAAAAGATTGGTCCCATAGGAGAGCTCTTCTCTCCATTCATTGATGATGTCAGTGAGTCCTTGATTAGCTGCTGACGTTTGAAATTATGGTGGGCCAGCAAGGTTAATGAAAGTCTTTTTTATATAGCTACACTGTCTTTCTTCTTTCCTCTTCTGTTTGGAGGTTTTATCTTGGCCCCAGCCTCTAAGTCAAGAAAAGAAAACACGTAGTGTGGCACAGAAGCATTCTAGTCAGAATTCCTCTTTAACAGCTAAATCAGATTTCCCAGAGACTTAGTGGTTATACTGACTGGGGATGATTGGAATTCCCAGCACTGATCTAAGTAATCAGTAAAAACACTGTGGACCTTATTGCACTGTTTAAATAATCTGGCTTACACTTCCATTCTTATGTTAGAGCAATTGTATTGGGACAGTAGGGTGGTGTGAAAAAATCCTGGGTCTAGGAGTCATGACCTTATACATTTCCCACACAGCTCTCTCGTGCTTTGCTGACATAATGTTACACTGTGGTATTATGGGAAAGTATGACATTGGCTCTTAAAAACAAATACACAGGCAGGTGACCAGATGTCTTCCTTTTCCCAGACATGTCCTCCATTTGAACCTTCTGTCCAAGTGAAATTCCAAAATGTTCTCCATTTTCAGTATGACTAAAGAAGCATGAATTTAAGATTTCTATGAGTAGTTTCTCTGAAGACGCCAGCCACAGATGTTGGTGAAATGTCAGGAAAAAACTCTGCTAGAACATGGCCACATAGTCCAAAAAAACCACAAAAAAACTATGGATGCCGGCCATGAAAGCCTTCGACTTCACATTTCTATGAGTGTTTTTAGCTTTTGATTGATAATGTCATCAATTGTTCTTGAATGATCTACATTTTGTGGTGTCTTGTCCTCCTTTGTGGTTAGGACATCTGGTCACCATGTATACAGGATACATCAGAATGCTACTATGTCTTGCTGATGCCTCTACAAATGCCCTCCTGTCACAGGAGTATAGCCTGAAAACCTGAAGCAAGTCTCATGTGAGGGGGCAGCATTACAGATGGAAGTTGAATTTTTCAAATGTTATATATAGTATTTTGGAAAGGGCATACAGAATATTTTATTGCTTTCTTTATTTACTTACCGTATATACTTAACTATAAGTCAACCTCCTGTATAAATTGAGGGCAGGTTTGGGGGCCAAAATTATGGATTTTGATATGACTCGTGGATAAATCGAGGGTAAAACTTAGCAGCATGTAACAAAGGATGTAGAGGCTGAAGTAAAAGAAAATGATGTTAAAGATCTTTAAAAGTTTTGACAGGCACAACTATTTTTGCTCACCCTAAAGACTGGATGGATAAGATAGTAGAGGAGGTTGATGCTTCCTTTAGGTGCTCTGAAAAGATATTAAACTCTCACCTTTCACCAGGGCATGGTTCCTTTTTTGAAAAGAATTAAAGTACAGTATTTACATTGACTTGTGGTGAAGTCGACCCAGGGTTTTTGGGTCAATTTTTTGACTAAATTTTCTAGACTTATACATGAATATATGTAGTATACACTTAAGGCAACTCTTCACTGCTTCTCGAATTTTCAGGGCTCACAAGGTGGTGTGCAAAACACAAAAATATTAAATACATGCCTTAAAATGATTTTAAACAAACTGAAATTCCCCTTTAAAAGTAATTCCCCTTAAACAATTAAAAAAGCAGACAGTTAAAAATAGTTAAATAGTTTTTTAAAAAACCTCCAAATCCCCAAATTCCATAACATGGAGCCATGGCACTTAAAGCAGTATCAAACTGCATTCATTCTGCAGTGTAGATGTGGCCACAGAAACCATACTTTCCCCACAAGTCTTTCTACTTCCACTCCAGTTTCTGCTCTGTATCTTAATGCATTGTTGACTCTTTCTTTCAACTGTCTAATCCTTGCTCCCAGACTAGGAGATCCTATTTCCTCCCAGTTATTCTTCTGCTTTTCAAGATATCCTCATGCAAGCCTTCTCTTTCACAGGGTTTGCATGATGTTTTAATCCCATCCACATGGCCAACCATTGCTTTTCACAGACCCTAAAGTGTGAATCTTTTGTTGCTGACATGTATGTTTCCAAAGAAGAATGTTCTTGGATATTCCATCCACTACAACTCAAGCAAAGAGTGTTTATGGCTTCACTGGTGCAAAATTGTTACGCTAAACTGAAATCTTCTGAATTTTGGTGTGTGTGCTTTCCCTATGGCCCTAAACAGATGCTGTACTCTGGGCAATCATAATCACTGAGGCAAGTGGTCACATCCACACTACCCCATATGCACATCAAATAGAATAGTTTGGGAGCTGCAAATGACAAACTTTAACACCTCCAAACTCAGGAAGATAGGCAATTGAGGCAGGATGTTTTGCCAGGCAAGCCCGATAATTCTCTTCACTTCATTCTCACCCTGAACATTGCCAGATCAAACAATCCTTTACAATGTAGATTTGATTTCCTTTGATGTAGGACAAATATCCTTTGTTTTCAGGCTAGTTTTTGCTTATACTGTAAAAGATCCTCCAAATCCTTTGTTAGTGGGCTAGTTAGAAGGCATAGGGTCGCTCTGTC
The DNA here is from genome assembly GCF_019175285.1 of Sceloporus undulatus. Taxonomy (NCBI): domain Eukaryota; kingdom Metazoa; phylum Chordata; class Lepidosauria; order Squamata; family Phrynosomatidae; genus Sceloporus; species Sceloporus undulatus. Next base: position 223,888,323 of record NC_056522.1, on the reverse strand, counting down.
ACTATGAACTCTGACCGGTCCTGGTACGTCTGTTCCCCCTCTGCTCACCAGAATGGCCATATCCCAGGCCATCCCCCTCACCAATGAATCCGGAATCAAGCCTTATCTTGTGTAAGTATCACTGTTAGTTCACCCTCCAACTATTCCAAGCTAACTCCTGATTTCCTTAGTTCTGACATGTATACATGAGTGAACATGGATTGTTATGTGATTTCCCCTCTTAATGAAAGAAATACTTCATTTGAAGAATTCTGCCTCTGCAATAATCCTTTGATCTCTTTTCTCTTGGTATACAGGTGGGAAGCGGTTCCATAAAAGGTTGCTTGTTGCACAACCTAATAAGTAATTGAGCTAATTAAAAAGTCCCCTAGAGAGAGACCCATTGCTATACAACACAATCCAGTGTAAACACCAAAGTATTGTGCAAGTAATGCAAAGCAAAAACAAAACCCAGACTACACTAAAAACAGTTATAAAAGTCATTGCTACACATCACAATATTTTTAAGGGCTCTTCCAACTTTATGATACTAAGGCTGCATTTACATTGCAGAATTAATGCAGTTTGACACCTTTTTTAACTGCCATGGCTCCATTCTATGGAAGCCTTGGATTTGTAGGTTTTTGAGCCATTTAGCTTTCTCTATCCAAGAGCTCCAGTGCTACAACAAACTACAAATCCCAGGATTCCATAGAATGGAGCCATGAGAATTAAAGCAAACTAAAGCTCCAGTATCAAACTGCATTAATTACGCAGTGTGTCAGCAGCAAAACATTCATTTCTTTACTTCACTTAGGAGCTTAGCGCATAGCAAAATAAAGCAACTTATCACTTACCAAATTCAGGCTGCCTCCTATTTTTATCACATGGCTTTTGCCCCCAAAACCACCATTTGGGTACACCCCAGCTCCAATACTGGTCTCTGAACTTCAGCAGCCATTTTTCAAAGTGGCTCCCAAATTTGGCTTCAAATCAGGAGCGGTCACTTTATTTTGCTGTGTGCTAAGCTCCTTAGTTTGAAAATTACTTGAGAAAGTTCTCCTTAGATTCAAATAAGAAATGAAAGTATTGGGCATATACAAAATTTTCCACAAGCCCCAGCATTAAAGACCAGACTGGCTCTCTTAAACCCTCCAGATTTGTTGTATTATTAAAAGAGTTGCTGGTTAGAGAAATGAATTTGACTGGACAGAGGAAGGGGAAGGCTGCAAAAAACTAAAATGTGAGTGAAATTGTTAAAATATATTTCTAATTTGTATGGAAAATGTTCAGATGTGGCAATGGTTAACTAAGGTTTAAAAATGGTTCCTGTTGAAGGCCAGAAAGCCTAGGCCTGGAAGAACAAGTCTTCAAGGACATGTGCTGAGACATAATATAAACAAATGTATTATTGTTATGGTCCTGTGTAGTATGGTGACTTCATGGGAAAGAGGTGTGTCCACTTGGTGGGAAGGTTGATCTTTTGAGAGAACAAAGACTGATGTCACATTCAAGCTTCTAGCATGGACTCTGAAAGAGTATAGATGTATAGTAGCCTGTGTAAAGTGTAAATAGCAACAAAGTTAATAAACCCTCATTTGAGTGAAAATCTGTGTGGAAGTTACTTTGATATTGAGTAGCTGAGAAGACTGCATCTGTTCCAGTTGGTACCAGTTAAGAACCACCGGCAGAACGAGACATCACCCATCCCAAAGATCTTTTTCTCTAACAGAAATTTGTCTGTGATTTATGCACTGGTGCAACACACTTGTGCATCTTCCTTGGATATGTTTTGATCCTTAATCCTTAATGTCATTTTTAGTGACATTTAGAAGCTGAAAAATAGCAGGAGGAAAAACCTCAGAACCACAAGAGCCATCTTGAACCCACAACAAAAGTTTAGGGTCAGTGAAAGGTCTTTTTAGCAAAATAGAAGGAGGGCGATAGCTAAACAAACAAAACACATTGCTTAAGAATATGTTGGGCAATTTCTGGCATCACTGCCCTTTTCATAACATTCACAAGTAAACATTTCATAACATTCACTTGTCAGCTAAAGTGTCACCCCCATTGCTAAAAGAGAGGTAGTAATTAAGCACCCCTCTAGAAGTTGTTGGACTGCAGCTCCCAGCATTCCTCAACATTAGTTATGCTGGCAAGGGCCGCTGAGAACTGCACTCCCTCAAAATGGTAGCACAACACCCACCCTGGTCTAGAATTATTTTCTTTATCTTGGAAACATTGATGAAGGCTCTGTAACAGTGCTATTCAAAGTAGTGGTTCATAGATCATTGTCAGTCCTCAAACCATCAGCTGCCAGTCCATGGAAAACTATCAGGGAAAATAAAAATGAAAACAATTGTAGCCAATGAAGACAAATATGGTTCTGGTCCCTAGCACATTGGGTAAAGTACCCTGCTAGTCCCCTAGACCACATAACTGAAGAATCACTGCTATGTACTATAACTATCAGTGAATTATGTAGGAATTATCAGCCAGAGAGAGGAAAGATAGCTATGTTTAACAAAATTCAAGTTTTCTAGAACATTCTGGACTGTCCTTTTACTTTTGGTCAACTGCTATTTAGGTCAGCTGTCATGAAAAAAACTTGAACTTTGGATTGTGCAAATGTTCTTTCAGAACTGCATATTTTATGTATGCAGAAACTCTTGGTAGGTTCAAATAGATACAGACCATCCAAGAATATAAAACTAACTATATGTATAAAAGGTAAAAGTATTCTCCATTGGCAAGGCTGTCAAGTCGTGTCCAACCATAGGGAATGGTGCTCATCTCCGTTACTAAGCTGAAGAGCCAGCATAGTCAGAGACTGTTCTGTGATCATGTGGCCAGCATGATTGCACAGAATGCTGTTTACCTTCCCACTGAAGTGGTACTTATTTATCTACTTAAAAATGTCTAATTAACAAATTGTAAGCCTCTTTGATAGCCTTGGCTGAAGAGCGGGGTGTAAATAAATATGTGGATTTTAATCAATAAAAATAAAAAATAAAAATAAATAAGTATTATTATTATTATTATTATTATTATTATTATTTACTTACTTACTTTTGCATGCTTTCAAACTGGTAAGTTGGCAGAAGCTGGAACTAGTGATGGGAGCTCACCCCATCATGCAGCACACGGGCCTCAAACTGCCAACCTGCCAATCTTGCAATCAACAGAGCATCTTAACCACTTGAGCCGCGGCACCAACAAAATTCTGGCCATAGTCTTTTTTTTATCATAATGTTTATTAAGTTTTTTTACAGAATATACCAGTTCTCTCGTGCGCATATTCGTATTTGTATTGGTACATTTTTTTTAAAAAGGGAAAAAAAAAGAAAAAAACAAAGAAAGAATTTCAAGGTGAGAACAAAGAGAACAACTGAGTTGTCGACAACATATTTCTATTTGAGTTAATATATAACATTATGATTCTCTTAGAGCTGTGGCTATTGATACCAAGTTATGTAAAAGAAAATTCCACCAGATTAAGGAAAGAAATTCTGCCAAAATCAAGTTCTGCAGGAATCAGATTTGATTTTTCTATCCCTATAACGCCGTCCATCTTTCTCTATTAATACCACATTTCCCCAACTTTTCCCCATTTCTTCTCATATTCTTGCTTAGTTTTCCCTGCAGTATACATTGTCAATTTATCAATTTCTTTAAACTCGAGAACTTTTATTTTCCATTCTTTTATATCTGGTATTGTCCTTGTTTTCCAATATCTGGCAAACACCATTCGTGCTGCCGTAATTAAATACAGTATTATACTGATCTGACTTCTGTCCAGCTTTGGTTGTATGACCTCTACAATATTTAATAAAAATAGTTCTGGGATTAGGGGTATAATTATTTTTACAACATCTTGTATTTCTTTGTGTATCTTCTTCCAAAATTTTTGAATTTCTTCACACTGCCACCACACATGATACATTGTACCTACTTTCCCTCTACACTTCCAACAGTTTCCATCCACATTTTTTTTTTCATTTTGACTAATCTTGAGGGGGTTAGGTACCATCTGTGTAGAATTTTAAGATACTTTTCTTTCAATACATTACATTTTGTAAATTTCTGGTTGTTCTTCCACGATTTTATCCACATTTCTAAAGGTATTCCTATGTTTTCCATCCATTTTATCATGGATTCTTTCACAGTTTCTTCTTTCAGTTCAATATCTAGGAGAACTTTATAATTTTTTAATGAGTCCTTTTTCTTTTCCCATTATGATTTTGTCAAATTCCATTCTTTCCATTTCTATACCTTTGTTTTCCAAATGTTTTTTAAATTCTAGCTTTAATTGTTCGTAATGTAATCAATTAATTATTTTCCCCTCGTCCCAGATCTTCTTTAGTTTTTATTTCTATCTCACCCTTTATATTTAACAAACAGTCTTCGTATTTTATCCATTTGTAATTTCCCTGGTGTTCATCTTTATGAAATGCCTCTTGCGGCGAAACTCATCTCGGTCACTTTGAGTAGAAGAAATCTTTGTACTTTTCCCAGATTTTTAATATTGCCTTTCTAATATTATGTGCATTAAATCTTTTATCCATATGGTCATGGCACAGATGTGCATGCCATCCTAATTTCATATCCACTGCTTCTATTTCTAATAGTTTTTTTATTTTCTAGCATAATCCATTCTTTAACCCATTAGAGTGCACAAGCACTATAATACAGTTCGAGGTTGGGTAAACCTAGACCACCATTTTATTTTCTATCTTGCATCACTTTAGATTTTATTCTGGGTTCTTTCCCCCTCCATATAAAATTGACTATATCTTTGTTCCACAATATAAAAGGTGATTTATTAACTATAATTGGGAGAGTTTGGAAAAGGAACAACATTTTGAGTAGCACGTACATTTGTACTGTCGCTATTCTTCCCAGGAGTGACAAGAACTTATTAGTCCAGTTATTTAAATCTTCTTTAATTTTTTTCCAAACAACTTCATAATTATTTTTATACAATTCCTCATTGTGATTTGTAATTGTTATCCCTAGATATTTGATTTTATCAATTAATTTAAATTCGGTTTCCTTTTTTAGTTTTTCGATTTCTTTTTGTTCTAAGTTTTTGGTTATTATTCCACTTTTATTTTTATTTATCTTAATTCCGGCTATTCTTCCAATTTCCTCTAATATTGCTTCTACTTTTGATATACTTGTCATTGGGTCATCAAGAAATATAACTACATCATCTGCATACGCACGCAGATAATATTGGAAGTTTTTGATTTTTGGAACTTTAAACCGTTTTTCAGATTTGATCTTTTTAATCAGGGTTTCCATTATCATAATAAAAAGCAACGGGGAGAGGGGACATCCCTGGCGAGTTCCTTTGGATATAGTCTTTTAGCCACAGTCCCATAAATACTTTATACCAAACTAAGATTTCATTCATGCAAATTTATATCTTGCTGGGACTGTATGATCACTATAATTGAAGGGTGTCCAAATCTTGTAAAAGATACAGAAGTGATATCATTAAAACAGAACAAGTAACACTCATTGGAGCTATTCTGCCTGAACAATAGAAAGACTTGACATGTGACCACAAGGACTCTCAGTAGGAATGGTCATTCTAAGCCTCTTACTGGCACCAACTCAAAACATGGTTTTTTATTAAGAAGACCTAACTCATCTAGTCCAGTTTGCACTTGTACAATGGTCTATTTCAACATAAGCTAGGAGGAGTAGATATGCATAATTCTGAAGTGCAACTGGTGATGGTATGATGACAATGGTGGTGGTGGTGGTGATGGTGGTGGTGGTGATTTTAACCATCCTTGATGTTTTAGCTATATCAGTACAATACAAACCTCTAAATACAGTATCTTTAAAAAGGAATTAAATCTATTAAACATATATTATTATTTTTTGAGATGGAAGCAACCATATGGAAAGGGTCCAGACCTTGATTTTGCTGCTACCTTTTCAACTGAAACACTTGTGTTGGTTGCCTGGAACATGCAAGAAATTGCTACCATGCTATCTTATATTGAGCCAATGTATAGAGGGACTCTGCTCTGGGTTTTACAGAGCAGACATTAATCCACTTGTGCAGACCCTCACACCCTGAGGACTGCAATTAGCAACAAACATATACATGCAAGTCACTCCTGCCTTTCCAGGTCACACAGGCGGGTTACAAACTGCCATTAGGGACGTCCTGAGGACGTCCCAGTTTGGAAAAGGGGCGTCTCTTCTAGACGCCCCGTACTCTATCAAGGACTCAGTCCGTACAAAATAGCGGCACCCTGTTCATACGGGCGCCGCCATTTTGACATAGCGGACACTCTGCGTCCGCACATGGCACACCGGAAGTGATGCCACAAGTGCGCCCTTTGGCACTCACGGTGCCTCTTCTGGGGCCTGAGACGGAGCACGATTTCCGTGCTCCTTCTCTGCAGCGTCCGGGAGCCACGCCATTTAAAGGCTGCAGTTCCTGGACACTGCAAGCGGAGGCGGAGCCAGACCGCTGCTTCTCAGCGGTCTGTAACGCGCCACAATATATATAGCCAAGTCCTTTCCAGGCAAACATTCTCTGGAGATGCCAGCCACAGATGCTGGTGAAACGTCAGGAAGAAACTCTGCTAGAACATGGCCACATAGCCCGAAAAACCCACAAAAAACTGTTTAGGTGCTCACGTTACGCAGGAAATATAGTTCAGAATCTGCTAGTTCCCATATTATCAGAAGCAGCTGCAGAGGTCCTTCTATTAAAACCAAGAGCTGCCTTTAACATTTAGGGTAGATTCCCCACCCTCAAATGATAGAGCCATTAATCGCATCTGGTACAGAACCAGACTTTTTAGTGCAAACAATGGATACCAGTTTTCTCTGCTAATACAGACAAGAGGAACAAGCCCTGCTCTTCATTCAGCTCTTTCTAAATAAGGTTCTGCAGACATTTCTGGCTTACACCTCCCACAAGTACTAGATACTTCAAGACTTCCCAAAAGCTGAGGGGGTTGTATGAGTTGTAACAGAACAAGTTTTGGATCATACCTCCACAAATGCATCTTTTTGTTTTTGATTTTTACATTAGTACTTCTGGTAATTACTTAAAATGGGTTTTTCTATTTTAATTTCTTAAATCCACAGTCTAATGGATACTGAAAGTTGATCTAAACCAAAGAAGTTACCTTTTTGAACTATGACACCCAAATCCCTGAGCCAGCACTACTAATGGCTGACGGGTTCTGAGTGCTATTGTCCAAAATGCATTGTTTTCCTAAAGTCTGGTCAAACTGAGAATGAATCACACTCCCAAAGGCCCAAGAAGGAAGGTATTTGGGGGTGTGGACCATGACTGAAGTGACACTTCTCCAGGCAAACAAGCCAAGAACAGATTCTGGCCCTCTGTATACCCATGGATCAAGGACCATACTAGGATGGATGAGAACACAGCCCCTGGAGCATATTACTCCCAATGTAATCTTTCTCTTCCTAAACTACATCATCAGCAAAGCTTCATTTGCCATATGCTTTCCTCATTCCAAAATGCCAGCAGCAATTTGACTTTGCAATGAACTTAAATGTTGAGATACCCAAGACGCTGGTTTTATTGGAGAAACTGTAAGTCAGTAGTTGATATTCCTTCCAGTTTTGACACTATTTTTCACTGATAATCGTTTTCTCCTTAAACAGCCCCACAACCAGACACATGCATCCTTCTCTGACACATGACTTATCCTGGACATTAAATGTGTTTAAATTGTTTTCCTACGCTGCTATAATGCTGACCCCTTTATTCTGTAAACAATTTGTTCTTCATATATTTAGATTTCGTCTTCTAAATTGTGAGAAAATGAGCCTGGGATCTTTATATTTTAATTGTATCATCAAAGCCCATTGAGGATACGATAAAGTAACCAGAAGTTAAATTATCAATAAGAGTCATTTATTTTGCATTTTTTATTTTTAAAGAATACTTATGAGAATTGTGATAAATTAGCAGTGACAAACTACGTCTTGCAGGCCAATTTTGTGTGGAGAGTTTAATTAAACATTGCAGCTGTTTATCTCTATGGTGATTACATTTTCATATGTAAATTACATGTATTAAGATCAAGATACTTATGTAAATGTCACTTGCCTTAATGTTTTGTGTTCTTGTTATTAACATCTAACCATCAGCTTGTAATCTGCTTGTATTGCATTCCACTGGCATGCAAGACATGACTAAAATAAGTAGATTTAGATCTTAATAACAAACAAGTTTTTAAAGAGAACTACAGCTTAATATGTAATTGAGATGTAGAGAGATAAAAAATAAAAATAAAAAGGCCAAATGGGAAGTGCTGTTTATTTCAGAACATCATTGGTTAGTGCTCTTCCATGCATTAAACATTATGCATCTGCCTGATAACAAACGTAGAGGACAACTAAATCATGTGTGCCTCCAGGAGAGCAAATACTAATGAAAACATAAAACCTGGAAGAGTTACTCTTTGGACTTCTGCTCCCAGAATGCTCAGCCAGCAGTACCACTAGGAGTTGCTCATTGGGAGATTTGGGGGATTGCAGTCCAAGAAATAACTTTCCCAAACTCCAAGAAGTATTCAGACACTGGTGCCAAGGGTAGATGAAGACACAGAGCTCAAGACACAATTATTTGACTCCAGAGCACCCTTAAAAAGTCATTGACTGCCATGCATGGAATTTCACTGGCCCCTCTTTCCTTGAAATGCAGATAGTGAGGTTGACTATTACTAATCTCAAAATATTTGAAGCAAAAAGTATGGATACAATGCGGATAAAGTGGCATCATTTTAGTCTGTTATAGTGATTTTAGTGAGAGAGTCAAGTGCATGGTTAGCACTGGAATCAATGAAACTGAGAAGTGCTTAATTCTCGCTGATTTATGTCCCAGTCAGTGGAGTACACCAGTGTTTTAAAGAAATGTGACCATACTTCATGGAGCACCTTTGCACTATGGATCTAAATTGCTTAAATAAGCTTTAGCTCTGTTCGGTGAAGCCTTCCAAACTATAACTCAAGAGGGAATTCTTTGCTCCCTGTCCAAACTACATTTTCTAAGACTGGTGCATATAGTGGACATGTCAAATATACCTTGGTTACATCAGCAGTTTTTCTATTAATGGGTTGTTATGAGATATGCTGTTTGTACACATTAAATTTACAATTTTGCTAGATGGTCTAAGATAAGACACTGTATTCCAACCTCAAATGTTGCCAAAATCAGAAAACAAATTCAAGAATGCATTCTGCTGAGGTGCTGTCTTTGAAGACTGTACAGGAACTTGTCATAGGATCAGTGACCCTATGCAAGTATTTACTTGCTTGTAGATCTGTCCAAACTGAGGGCAGAGATGTATATTATCACATAATACCTGTCCCATTTTATTCCTTCCCAGAGGACATGTGGACGTCTGCAGAGGACTCTGTAACAGCAGCTGAACACATCTTGTTGTTGCTGCTGCTGTTGTAGTTGTGTACCTTCAATTTCTGGTTTATGGCGACCCCAAGGTAGGCTTTTCTTGGAAAGATTTGTTCAGAAAAGTTTTGCTCTTTTTTCAGAGGGGCAAACACCAGAGAGAGTTTGATTTGTTCAAAGTCACCCAGTGAGTTTCCACAGATGAGTGGGGATTCGAAACCTGGTCTCCAGAGTTGTAGTCCAAGACTCAAACCACTACACCACGCTAGCTCTCTGAACACATTTACTCACCCTAAACAGAACATCACAGCCAAGCCACTGAGAAAAGATGCCAGGTGTGCAATGATGTTCTTCTAAAAGTATTTTTTATTAACATAAATTTTATATTATATTTATATTTATATTCAAGGAAAAATCATAAACACCAAAATAAACTAACTCAACTACAGCTAACTACAACTATTTACTATACTACAACTACAAACTATAACAAACAACAAATGCTGACAAAGCACTTCCAACTTGTCATCTAATGGTTATAATTGTCAAATACTTCTACTGTCTTTAAATGAAAAATAAAATACAGTGTGCAAGCGTCATACACATGCTATGCATGGCTTTCACGCTTATACTGAAAGCTGTGTGACGGAAGAAGCAATGGCATGCATTTTAGGCTGCATCAATAGAATATAGTGTCTAGATCAAGGGAAGTCATAGTGCCACTATATTCTGCTCTGGTCAGGCCCCACCTGGAATATTGTGTCCAGTTCTGGGCACCACAATTCAAAAAGGACATTGAGAAACTGGAGCATGTCCAAAGGAGGGCGACTAAAATGGTGAAAGGTCTGGAAACCATGCCCTATGAGGAACGACTTAGGGAGCTGGGGTGTTTGCTTGGAGAAGAGAAGAGTAAGAGGTGATATGATAGCCCTGTTCAAATATTTGAAGGGTGTCATTGAGGAGGGAGCAGCTTGTTTTCTGCTGCTCCAGAGACTAGGACCCGAAGCAATGGATGCAAACTGCAGGAAAGAGATTCCACCTCAACATTAGGAGGAATTTCCTGACAGTAAGGGCTGTTCGACAGTGGAACAAACTCCCTCGGGTGTAGTGGAGTCTCCTTCCTTGGAGGTCTTCAAGCAGAGGCTGGATGGCCATCTGTCGAGGTGCTTTGATTGTGATTTCCTGCGTGGCAGGGTTTGACTGGATGGGCCCCTGTGGTCTCTTCCAACTCTATGATTCTATGATTATATGATTCTATGCCCATGTGTGTTGCACCGCACTGCACCATGCCCGAGCCCCATTGTTTTCAATGGGCTTGAGCATACCTGATATTTGCCTTATGCAGGGGGGTCCAGAACAGATCCCCCATGTAAGGAAAGGGTACATTGTTACTTCAACTTTATTATTATTATGTCTATTAGTAATTATCATTTCTACATGATAGTTCAATCTACTGTGAGGTATTGTTCAAAACCTAAAAGTACTGATTTCCCCCAATTTTTTCTCATATATTCAATGACTGGTTTTCATACCTATTTAAGGTTTTAAGTCCTATTGTCTTTTCCCTAATTAAATCTGTCAGTTTTTTCCATTTCTGCCAGATCATATAATTTTAGCAACCAATCGTCCTGTGAGGGCTGAATATAGTAATCTCGCTGCTGTTATATACTGCCTAATTGCCACATTTTATTCTGCAAGTATTCTTCCATCCAGCAGGTTTGGGTTTTAATTGTGTTTATTTTCAAGGGTTTTCCATCAGAATATAGATCTGAGTCTGATACTTTTCCTCATTTTCACAAATCCACCACATATGTCAAAAAGTCCCTCACATATATCAGAACCTTTGTACATCTTTGAATCCTTTCTGGTGTCAAATACCACTGATATATCATTTTATAAAATGACCATTAAGGCCAACCATACAGTAAACTTTTTCTCTTCTTCCACATCCTTTCATTTTCTTCTGTCTCTATAGTGTAAGCATATTCTGGCCCATTTTATCATATATTCTTTAACTTGTTTATTTTCCATTCCATTTTCAAAAGGTGAAAACGGGTGCAGTGATATTTGAGGTTAAGCTCCTGCAGGGACGTAGCCAGGATTTTGGGAAGGGGGGGTCCAGACTAAGTGCCACCATTTTGAGAGGCTAAGAGCCCCCCCCCCCCGACACAAAAAGGAGGTTGAGCGTTTACATTAGAATGGCACCACTTCTTCCGTTATGGCTCCGTGCTGCTATGGAATCTTGGGTTTGTAGTTTGAGAAGCTGTTTGGCCTTCTCTGTCAGGTGCCCACAACAAACTACAAGTCCCAGCATTCCACAATATGGTGCCAAGGGCAGCTAAAGTGGCATCAAACTGGATTATTTTTTCAGTGCAGATGCAAATGAGTCCTTCCTCTGAAGGCGTTTACATCAGTAAATTCAGCTCGATAAAGCAGCGCAGCTGTTCAGCAATGGCGGCAGCCACTCTGTTCTGCTCCAGAGACACTCTGCTCATGCTTTGAGACACTGCATTCCAACTTCTGAGCTGAGCTAGAACCCAGGCTGCATCCCAACAACATTCATTCCCACTTCCAAGGGGATTTTTAATTTAGACACACCACACACACACACACACAACTTTTATTCCAAGACTTATCTATCTATCTATCTATCTATCTATCATAATTTTTAATTCCAAGCCATTATACGTTCCTTTCTTTTTATAATAAACAAACCCCTTTTAAGAGAATCCTATTTTGGGAGGAAAGGCAGGGTATAAAATCATAAATACAAATTATTGTGCAATAGTCCATCAGTGCATGGCTTGCATTATAAGACTTTATAACTTTAAAATGTTATACATTTAAAAACTATTAAAATCACAGTAGGCTCAGAGTGCTACAGAACATGGAATCATAGAGTTAGAAGAGACCCCTGAAGGACCATCCAGTCCCACCCCATCTGCCATGCAGGAACTCCCAGTCAAAGCATCCTCAACAATTATGTAATGGAGGTGTCCATCTACTTGTAGAAAGATATACTATAGATTAATGCTATGGAAATCACCACCTTGAGTCTGTAATTGGGAGAAAGGCGGGATTTAAGAAAATATAACAACAACAACATCTGGGTATTGTAGTTTTGTGGATATTTGCATTTTTTGTCAGAGAGCTCTGGTGCCACAAACATACTACAAATCCAGGATTTTCCATAGCATTAAAGTGGTGTGGATTATTTCTGCAGTGTGCACCTATTAGACTGCAGTTCCCAGCAGTCTGTGGTGCTGCTGGATGATGGGCCCTGCAGTCTAGCATTGCCTGGAGCAGGCCATGGACTCCAGAGCCCCATTCATCCTCTTGCAGAATTTTGGGGAACTCCTTTAAAAAGGCAAAATAAGGAAGGAAATAAAAACTCCTTGCAAAGGGGTTTCAATGGACTTTGTTCCAGGCGGAGGCAGAGAGGCCAGATATCTTAGATTGAGTCCTTAGGTAATTAATTAATCCTAGAATCTGAGTTGGAAGAGACCCAAAAGACCATCCAGTCCAACCCCATTCTGTCATGCAGGAACTCTCCATCAAGCATCCCCATTGATTGCTTGAAAAGGGGCCAGCTAAGTGTATTTATTTTATTTTCTTTAAAAATGAGAAAAAAACAAGCTGGAAGGTGCAGAAAAGGGCTAAGCCTTGATATCTGGACCCCAGAACATGCTAACTCCCAGATTCCATAGCCAAGAGCCACAAAAGAGTTAAATCGCTGCCAAACCTGGTTATTTCTTGAGTGTGGATGCAGCCTGATGCAGCTTCCTGTCCCTCCCTCTCCCTCTCCTCCAGGGCTTTTTGGCCCCTCCCCTCAGGCCCCGCAACAGAAGTTAGGGGCGGCACTTGGGCTCCTCCTGGCTTTGCCAGGCCGGCAGGAGAGCCTCCTCACCCTCCCATTCTTCCGCCCTCCCTCCCTCCCTCCCTCCCTCTCTCTCTCCTCTCTCTCTCTCTAGCCTCCCTGCTCCCAGTGAATTTTCTCTAGTCCTGCTCCGTGCTTTTGATGGAGGGGGACGGAGGAGAGTTTAAAGTGCCCCCTTGATTCACACACCCTCCCACTCTTCCTCCTCCCTGGAAGAGACTTTTATTTTGGCAAAAGAACAAGGGAGGAGGAGTGGAAGCCAGACTCCTATGAAACGAAGGGAAAGAGCTGGTTTGTCTTTCCCCTTCCCCTCTGGAGCTCCGTGGTTTAATGGAGAGGAGGAGGGGGGGAGGAGGAAGGAGCTTGAATGCCCCCAGGGCCTGAAGGGGGGGACCAGACCCCCCAACCCCCCCCCCCCCCGGCTACGTCCTTGGCTCCTGTGTCCCCACTTTAGCCCCTTGTATGTACAGGTGTCTGAATGGGATGTTCTGTGTTACACCTAGAAGGGAAGCATGAGAAGACTCTTTTGTTGTGCCCACCCAATCATTTGCTCCCTGCCACACATGCCATTGCCAGCATACATTTCCCGCATGCCTTTGGTTTTGTTGCTGCATGTTTTCCTTTTTGTTTCTCCATTGCCTTTTCTTATTTTGTTTGTTCTGAATTTTGATTCCCACTCCTCAAGATGGGACTTGCTCTTTTCTTCCTTGCCCTTCCTTCCCAGACATTCATGTCTTCAGAGCAGATTGGGGGATAAACTGGGGAGGAAAAATCCATTCTTTCCCTCCAGTGAGTCTACATTGTAAGTTTCAACCAGCTTAAATATATCTTCTCTTATAACATGTATGTGTGTGTGTGTGGCATGCACACATATTCAAGTCTCCAGTCAATTTATGGTGACTCCATGGATTTCTATGGTTGTCTAAGGCAATGAATCCTCAAAGGTGGGTGGTTTTTACCATTTCTTCCTCTTTAAAACAGAACCTACAGCACCTGTATTATTGGAGGTCTCCCATCTAAGTACTAACCAGGGCTGACCCTGCTTAGCTTCCAAGATCAGATGGATCTGGTGCCTTTGGGGATTTAAAGTGTGTCTCATCTGACGATGCCTGCAGGAGGGAATGGGCTGGATGAGGAAAAAACAAATTGAAGGTGAATCCAAACAAGACAGATATTTACTGTCAAAGGTCATAACCTGGCTTTGGAAGTGTGTCAACCAGTTTCGGGTGGGTTATGCTGCTCCTTGAAATACTGTGTTCACAGCTTTGGGGTGCTTCTGGATCCATCACTTCAAATGACATAAATGTAACATCAAGATGCTTACTATCAGCTTCAGCTGATACACCAGTTACACTCCTTGCTAGAGCATACATTGGCTGCCATTGCCAATTAGTTTCAGGGCAAGTTACAAATCTTGGCTATTGCCTTTAAAGCCCTACATGGTTTGGGTCTATGTTAACTATAGGATCTTTCCTCCCATATAATTTTCCCCATATGCTCCGGTCCTCTGACAGACATTTACTTTGTCAGGTTGGCAACTATCGCCACGGACTGTGGATGGACCTGCCAAAAGAGATTCAATAGTTTAATATGCTGTCTGAATTCAAAACACCATGAACACCAATCTTTTCTGTCAGGTTATCCCGATTATTTTAAATGTGAATGTTTTTAATCTGTGTACATCATATTTGTCTTTTTAAATTGATGTGTGTTTTAACTGATGTGTTTTGACTGATGTTGTTTGTCTGTTAATTGTTTGAGTTCCCTGCCTCAATGCATGGAGAAAGTGGGAAAGAAACTATTTTATTATTATTATTATTATTATTATTATTATCTAATACTTATTTCTAATTACATTTTGATAATGTTCTTTTAAGCTGAGAAGAACTGTGTTGAAACAGTTAGGAAGCACAGGATCCAATGATACTGGGGTCCAATCTGCATATTAATCTGAAGCGCAGGTCCGGTTTGTTCGGAATTTACAAAGTAGAACCCCCAAAGCATCTCTCCTAACAAGGTTACATTACTTTTTTGATTTATCTCCTATGCTAAAACAACTAAGAAATAGTACTAGAGAGTAGAGCTAGACCATAATGGCTGGGGTGGATGGGGAGGGTGGAAGAGATAGGAAATGGACATATACTCTATGCACACAGCAGTAATCTATGGGAGAGAAAACACTGAATGCTTTACTAGGTTTTGCAAATTGTTACACTGCTGTAAAGCATGGTGTGATTGTCTCAGTAGCTGTTAAATACAGATATATAATGATGAAGTTCACCAAGCAAAAAATTTTGTGTAAAAAGAAAGCATTTAATAAGAAGGAGTATTCAGCGGAGTTTTGCCATAAAACACATTTTATTCATTCTGTTCCATCTACTTGAAATAATGACCTGGAATAACAATGAGTGTTAGATTATTTTGGTGAGTGCCACCATAATTACCAAAAGTTAATTAGAATTATTAAGATAACAAAAATCCCATTCATGTTATTCTGACATTTAATAGAGAGACCCAACACTCTGTCTTATTCATGAGCTCTGCTAGACTGTTTTAATGGCTTGCCTCCCTCACCAAATTAATGTTGATGGATTGTGCTCTCAGAGTGTGCGGGCTCTCTGAGCTATTTATTATTGACCCTAAAAAATAAACTACAAGGAAGACCCCATAAACAATGCTTGTCTCAAGTGACAGTAAACAACTTTCAGTTCATTGCTTGCTCATTTTCTTCTTCAGGAATGGTTGTAGTATCAGCTTTGCCATGCTGTGCTCCCTTAGAGCAATTAAAACCAAAGAAGAATGAAAACGTTCCGCCTACGAATAAAAAGGGCCACTGAAGTAATTCTTGCCCTAGGGCAGACCATACACACGGCTGTGTTAATACAGGTGAGTCATCCCTATCCGAAATTCTGAAATCCAAATACTCTAAAATCCAAAATCTGCCTTTGTTATGGATGTTTGAGATAGTGACACTTTTACTCTCTGATGTACACAAACTTTGTTTCATTCCCAAAATTATTTGCACAGTATATATAAAAATTACCTTCAGGCTATGTGTATAAGGTACTTATGAAATATAAAAGATTTTATGTTTAGATATGGGTCCCCTCTCCCCGATATCTGATTATGTATAATAACAATTTAAAAATCTCAAAAAAACCCATAATCCAAACACTTCTGGTTCTAAGCATTTCGGATAAGTGAACTCAACCTGTACTGCAATTGTCCCTTTCTTCTATTCAAGTATATAAAACAATGGCGGGATACAGACCGCCCAAAAAGGGCGGTCTGTCTCTGCCTCCATTTCAGCCGACAGGGAGCCTCAGCTGCCAAATGGCGAGGCTCCCGGCGGCGGAAAAAGAACCCGTAAAAAGCGGGTTCTTTTTGTGTCCCGCTTGCGCGCCCGAGTGCACAAATGGGCACTCATGATGTTGCAAGCACAACACAATGTGCGGACGCTATGTCTCCATTGTGTCAAAATGGCGGCGACAGTGTGTACAGGCGCCGCCATTTTGACGCCTCCGTCACGTGCTAGGGGTGAGGCCAATATGGACAGTGAGTCCTCGGTCAACCCCTAGCACGTGACGGGGGTACCACAAAGGCCCATCTAATCGGCCAATAAGATGCCGATACGTGAGGCTGGAATGGAACAAAGGCCAATTTACATTGGAATATATCTTAACTAGGGATAGCCACAGATAAGAGTGATTGGGGAGGAGCTCAACACACCTGCAATTCACTTGGAAATGCCCCAGATGTTCCTATTGAAAGCAGCAAAACACTATAGTTTTTTTTGTGGGTTTTCGAGCTATGTGACCATGCTCTAGAAGAGTTTATTCCTGATGTTTCACCAGCATCTGTGGCTGGCATCTTCAGAGAATGCTGGCATGGAAGATATGTGTGTGTGTGTGACACCATGGGTAGGGAGGAGCAATTTGCTTTTTAATCTGTGTATTGTTCTGTTGTTGAATGGTGAGACCTCAGGGTGGGAGGATATACAAAGTATTAGTGTCTGTTTAATTAGTGATCCTTTTCTGCTGGGAAAACCCTGCTATCCCTGGTGGTTTTCATTTGGATTTGCTGAGTCCTGCTGAGTTGCTGTTTTTTCAAGACTGGTAGCCAAACTTGTTTCATTTTAAGGGTTTCTTCTTTCCGTTGAAGTTGTCTAGGTGTTTCTGGATTTCATAGCTTTCCTGTACAGTGGTACCTCGGGTTACGAATTAATTCGTTCCGCGGCTAGATTTCGTAACCCGAAAAACCTTCGTAACCTGAATTGCCTATGCGCTATGGAAAAAAAGCCGCGGCTCGCCGCGGCTCCATTGAAATAGCGCCGAGGTTTTTCGTAACCCGAAAAAAACCTTCGTAAGCCGAAACAATAAATCCCTATGGGATTTTTTCGTATCCCGAAAAATTCGTAAGCTGGGTAATTCGTATCCCGGGGTCCACTGTACATTCTGACCTGTAGTTATTGGTATGGTCCAACTATCAGGTCAGAATGCACAGGGAAGCCTTGAAATCCACAAGCAGCTGTCTTAAAAAACAGCAAAATCATAGCCCAAAAAACCCACAAAAAACTATAGATGCCAGCCATGAAAACCTTCGTTTCACACAGAAAACACTCTTCAGAAGCTGGAAGCCATGTCTCTTAGTGCCTCCATGGAAAAGACACTCAAGCCAGCCTTCAAGATTCAATTCAAATCTAAGATTCAAAGGGCTATACCAAAAAATAAAATTAAAAATCACCAATCATTAGCAAAAGTTTTTAAGTTTACAAATGTCACCTTTATATTCACCTTTATATATTCTTTTTATTTTCTCTCTCTTTCTTAATCTAAATGCTGGCCAACGGTCCATTTTTTAAAAACATGTTCAAAATATGTTTGCTCCACATATCTCACCTTTTCCTCAGTTTCATCCACTGAAATAATTGGCATCTGTTTCTGTAGCACTTTAATTTCTTGAATCAACTCCATACTTGGTTTCATTCTCAGTTCTTCTATTCTTCTTCTTTTTGACAAAGTCTTGATAAAGTCTAAATTTTTCCCAAAGTTTATTGCTTCCTTTTCATTAAGTTAGCATTCTTTGGACAAAAAAATCTTCTCATAAAGCTTTAGTTGCATGCATGCTATTTTATGATTAATACTTTATTAAATTATATATATATATTTAAAAAATTGCTTAGCATTAGTAATCACTTTTTCATCATTTAGTAATAATTCATTCATTCAGATGTATTGGATTATGGTCAGAGAAGGGTTTTGGAAGAATAGCCAATCTTCTTATTTTATTACTCAGTGGTCTTGATATTTAAAAATATGTTACTCTTTTAAACTGACTTATGGCTTGCTGAGAAAAAAATATATATAATATTTTGAATTTCCATATCTGAATTTCCAAACATTTTGAAATGCCCAATTATCGATATGCCTATTTATCTATATATATATATATAGAGAGAGAGAGAGAGAGAGAATTAATTTACCTTGATCTCTTTTAATTTTGTTGTCAACTAATCTAGGCAATATCACTCCATGCCAGTTTCTCAGAATTTTCATAGGAATATCCCATAATTTGGGCCATCAATTACTGATAACATTTTCAGATTCAGTAAAAATAAAGGGTCCAAATCATCCTCTCACTCCTCCTTCTCTTAGACTTGTATCTACATGGCAGAAATAGTTTGACACCACTTTGCCATGGCTCAATGCCATGGAATTCTGAGATCTGCAGTTTTGTGAGACATTCAGTCTTCTCTGCCAGAGAGCACAACAAACTACAGTTCCCAGAATTCCATAGCATTGAGTCATGGCAGCTAAAGTGGTGTCCAACTGCATTATATCTGCAGTGTGGATGCAGCCTTAGTGGCTGTACATACGGGTGGTGCCCCTCTTTGCTGTGTGTCGTTCCCAGACCAGACAAACTGTGTGGGAACGATATGCAGCCAGCAAGAAACTGTCTAGAGCTTGCAGCGTCATAAGGGCTGCAATGCAACCCTATGATGCCTTTTCCTGTGTGTGACGTGCAGATGCTACGCGTCACGTACATCATCATGGTGGTCCCCGTGTGGATGGGAGGCT
Organism: Sceloporus undulatus; assembly: GCF_019175285.1. Taxonomy (NCBI): domain Eukaryota; kingdom Metazoa; phylum Chordata; class Lepidosauria; order Squamata; family Phrynosomatidae; genus Sceloporus; species Sceloporus undulatus. The sequence continues at coordinate 223,868,975 of NC_056522.1, read as the reverse complement.
GGCATGATGGAGGCAGCAGTACGTTCTAGGGTTCTGGAGAGTGTGGTTGCTGTGCACTCTGGAACCCTAGAATCAATGCTGCCACACCGCTTCCTGCCCATGTGTACCAGGCCCTTAGGCCTGTTACAGACAGGCCTGAAAATACGGACTGGGTCCGTATTAGGGTTAGAAAGGGGCGTCACTTCCTGATGCCCCTAACCCTAGTACGGACCCAGTCCATACAAAATGGCGGCAGCTGTTCCACACGGCCGCTGCCATTACGACGTCACGACCGCACCGCCTCCAAACGAGGCGGCGTGGACATGACGTCTTTGCGCCGCGCGAGGGCGCCTAGAGCGCCCTTTCCGTGGTGCAAGAAGGAGCTCTGAAACGGAGCTCCTTCTGGGGTTTGCATCGCTGGGCGCAGCCTTTACATGGCTGCGCCCAGCGACGCAGAGGAGAAAGGGGCCAAGCAGCCCCTTTCTCCTCCTCCCCGCCATCACCGGGTATCCTTGGGGCTTTAAGCCCCAAGGACACCCCTTTCCAGGCCGCAGGGAAGCGGCCTTTTGCCGCTTCCCCACGGCCTGCAAAGAGGCAGATTGGGGCCTCGGAGGCTGCCGGTCTGGCAGCTGAGGCCCCGATACAGCGGGGAAAGGGACAGGTGCAGGCCGCCCCAAACGGGCAGTCTGTAACCCGCCTTAGTTACTTTTCTCAAACTTCTTTTTGTTTTTGAAAGGAGATATCTTTGAGCTCTAAAGAAAATTCCCTTCTCCATTTGTTTTAATTCTTCAACCAAATGTACTATTGGATCAATTGTCTTGCAAGTTGATCCCTCAAGGTTCTTCTGGTCCCTTTAATTGCCATGTATCTTGTCTGCATCAAAATACATTTCAGTCATGTCTTTTTCAACTAATAGCTGTTAATTTACAATTACAAAAAATGTCCTTGTAATTTGATCTCTTCCACACATGATGGCACTGTGAAGTACAGTGTGCCTGCGTCATACGCGGGTGCATTATACGCTGCTTTCAGCATTGTGTTTTCCATATCTGTTGACATATGAGTTAGCACTAGAGTTGACTCTGTCAATGTGGATTGCAGCACCTCAATTTGAATATCATCTGTTCCTGGTGATTTGTTTTTGCCATTCTCTTATTTTTAGAATTTGGGACTCGTCATCATATGGCTCTTCATTCCATGTGTCCTTAATTCTGTCATCTCTTTTATATAGCTCTTCTGTGTATTGCATCCATCATCTTATTAATCCTTTCTGGTCTTGAATTCTGTTATTTTTATTGTCATAGAGCATCCCAGTCCTTGGATTAAACTTTCCTTTGATTTCCCTCATCTTGTGCAATAGGTCTCTCATTCTCTCCCTTTTTTGTTGTTGTCTTCTATTTCTCTGCACTCTTCATTGTAGTTTTATCTTTACGCACTAGCCATTGTACTGATGCATTCATGTTCTTAGCTTGTTCCTATCTCCTTCTTTCCTTTATTGTTTGTAACATTTTATCTATCATCCATGCTTTCTTCTCCTTTTTTGACCATTGAAAATGTCTGTCTGCATGCTTCTTTTATTATGTCCTTGGCTTCAGACCAAAACTCTTCTGGTTCTCAGTCAATTGTGCTTAGTAGTGCAAATCTATTCCTCACATTGTCAATGAATTTGGTTGAGATATTGTTTAGATCACATTTTGGAATGATGACTGGTTTTGTTTTCTTCTTCAGTTTTCCTCTTAATTTTGATATGAGTAATTCGTGATCTGTACCACAATAAGTGCCTTGTCTTGTCTTGGTCACCAGTATGGAGTTTCGCAATCTTTTGCTTCCAATTATATAATCTATTTGGTTTTGTATTGGCCCTCTGGAAATGTCCATGTGTATAACCTTCTTTGTGGTTGGATGAAAAATATGTTAGCAATGAATAGGTTGTTGGCTTCACAAAAATCTATCAGACGCTCACCTGTTTCATTTCTTATGCCTAATCCAAATCTGCCTACTGTTTTCGAATCCTCTTTGCTTCCAACTTGGGCATTCAAATCTCCAGTAATCAGCTTGACATCCTGTGCTGGTGTGTTGTCAATTTCTTCCTGTACTTCTTTGTAGAATCTATCTTTTTTTTCTTGTTCTGCATCTGTGGTTGGTGCATATACTTGAATTATGATGATGTTCATTTGTTTCCCATGTAGCCTTATTGAGATGATTTGGTCTGATTTTGCATTATATTCTATGACTGTTTTCACCATATCTTTTCTTAGTATGAAAGCTACCCTATTTCTTTGGAGTTTATCAAACGGGAGGAATTTTTCTTAAATTCGAATGAAAAGAAAGTGGGGCCAGAACGCATTCACTTAAAGTTGCTAGTTTAGTGCAATTACGTGAATGCACATTGCATTCGAACTGGCTTCCCATTGCCCGAAAATAGCATGCCATTGCCCAAATTTGCATGTGGCAGTCTATCACGCAATAACGTGAAACCACATGATTGTGTTCAGACTGACTTCCCATTGCCTGAATTTGCATGTAGTGGGTTATCACGCACTAATGTTAAACCCCATGATTGCGTTCAGATTGCCATTGGATTATACTTCCAATTTCCCTTGTCTGATAAACTCCTTTGTATCTTTTCATTCCCTGAGTAGAAGATTGTGTCGTTGTCTGATTCAAAGTGGCCCATTCATCTCCACTCATCCCCAGTACTGCTATGTTCATGCGTTCCATTTCCATTTTTACTATGTCTAGCTTTTCTTGGCTCATCCTTCTCACATTCCCAGTCCCCATTTTATGTGTAGTGTTGCTTCTGATTGCATATAATTTTATGAGTGTGTCTACTACTTGTCTCACTATCTTTATTTTTTCCTAATTCTCTGTTAGTGCTCTGATCCTGCCTGTGTCTCACTTGGAATGACTCATCATAGGGTTTACTAGGTGAGGGAGTTATGCAAGGAGAACCACCTTCACCTCCCTATGCGCAGTGCTAACAAGTGTTAGCTATGGTGTCACTGTTCTTTTTCTTTAGTGACACCCCACCACTACTGCTGCTGCTGAGTAGCTATTTTTTTATTATGCCCACCCCTTTGTTGTTCAATTGCTTGTTTCTGTACCCGTCTGCTCCTTCTTCCTTATGTTTCCCTTTCCCCCTCATGTTCTTCTTTCTTTTCTCAGATGTCTTGCAGGATCTTTTTGCATTTCCTCTGGACTCTCTTGTTCTATCTTGTCTGTGTCTGTCCTTTGGTCTTGTGTCCGGCTGCTTCCCTTTTCCTTCCATGGGGCTAGATGGACTTTGCCTCTCTTCTATCTCTTTGTTCCACTGGATTCTCCTTTACTTTGTGGCCAGCTGCTTCCCTTCCTCCTTCACCTTATCATCTAATGTGATAAGAAATAATGTTGTGTCAGTTCCAGATTTACTGTGGGATGTTTGGGGCCAGTTTTCAGGAGGATGGTTTTTTTCCAATGTGGGGGAAGGGTATTGGAGAGGTGGGGTGCAAACCATGGATTTTTTTATGCATTTTAAAGTCATGAGAGAGTCTAGAGGCTTGACTGGCTTCAGGGAGTGTTTGAAGCTGCAAAATGGGGCTTGACCAGCTGGATGTGGTCCATTGGCCATCCTTTGCCCTACATCTGATCTTTAGCCTTCTAAAAACAGTATCTAAGGTGGGGAGATGTAATTTGTTGTAATATATCTTCATGTTGACTTCAGCTTACAGCAACTGCCATGGTTACATCTTATAGAATCCTAGCTTTTGTACTTTGTTGTTACTGTTGTTGGCCAGAATCCTGTTGGGGTGTTGCATGCTCATAAGTGGACTTGCATCTGTGAGAAATACAATTGCAAATATGTGCAATGTCTGTATAGAAGGCTGCTATTATGTAACTACGTAGCAGAGTTACCAAAGGGACCGATACACAATGGGTCCAAAGTGAATTAGGACTGATGTGCTACTGTCTGCAATGCACATCGGGTATTCTTATCAGTCTCCCACTGCACATCTTTGCAATTCAGTAACCAGGTTTCTTAGTGCATCTGCTACTTAGTAACGTGCATGCAAATTTGCATTGAGTGAAAGGTCATACTGGATTCTGGCCATTGATATGTACCATCAAGTTCAGTTTACAGCAACCCACTCATAAGGTTTTCTTGGCAAGATTTCTTCTTTATGAATGAGGTTTGCCATTGCCTTCCTCTAAAGCTGAGAGAGAGTGACTTACTCAGGGTCACGGAATGGTCTTCCATAGCTAAGAAATAACTTAAACTGTGTTCTCCTGGAGTCCTAGTCCAGCACTCAAACCACTACACCAGTGATTCCCAAAGTAGGTTATATGACCCCTGTTGGAGGTGGAAAGATCCAGGGGGTGCTGAGGGGCAAAGAGGACAGGGGGGGGAGTAATGGAAAAGAGGGTGGCAGGGGGACCTTCAGTCAGTGTATGCATGTGCAAGAAAGACAAGGGAAACTTTTCAGCCTCACTGCTCATTTTGTGTGGTGGTGTCTCCCATCCTTCACCTGCTTGTGTGAGCTCACTCCAATAGCCACATCTTTCACTGATGGTGGTAGTGGAAGTTGGGAGACTCTTGCAAGGCTTGGGTGCAGGACATCATGTCTATGACACAAAGCAGCAACATTTTGGTATAGACTGACTGCCTGGAGCAAGGAGTTAGAGCACTTGGCAGTAGGGGAGAATTGGTAGCAAAAAAGAGCTTCACCATCTGTCAGTGAATGCTGGGCTGAGTGAGTGTTTGCTGCCTTCCTTCCACCTGGGTTCTACCCATGCCTCAGGAGGAGTCTTGCCTCACCCCCCCCCCCCTTTCTTTTCTTTTTCTTATATTGGAGGTTAGGATTGAGATGGGGGGGTTGAGAATGGGGATTATTTTATTTTCACTTGTTTTTACTCTATTACTTGTTTGTATTTTGCTTTGTTAACTTTATTGTTGTTATAATTACTATGTATTTTTATTTTTATTTTTTGCCATTTGAACCTGTGTTGAGGGACTGGAAAAGGGGTTAATTATGAATTTCATTAGATTGTAATGTTTTTATTTTCTTTGATTGTTATTGTATTTGTTTATGGATTTTGTTTGCTTAATCTTTTAGGTATTCTATGTGTTTTGTAATTTTGTAATTGTAATTTTGTAAACTGCTTTGATTTTCTTGGATATTGTTGTTGTTGTTGTTATTGTTAACTTTGGGATCCTGTTTAAGATCTGAGAACTTTTCTAGGACCTGGCTGGCAGGTTGGAGCTTCTCTGCTGCTCCTGTTTTGTTTTGTTTTTTTTTTTCCCTTTCATAAGACAAGCTGAGAGAAGAAGTGACCAAAGAAATAATTTTAACTATGTGTGTGTTGAGGGAAACCTTGAAGCTGTGTGGGGAAGACATGTCTCTGGGAAAGGAAAAGTAGGAGTATATGAGGTCAATTCTTAGAAAGAGTCCTTCATCTTGGAGAGGTTCCTGTAGTTAAAATCTCTCCCTTTTCCTATTTATGCCAGTTTACAGTACAGAGCATGTGGCCTCTGTAAACCCCTTACATACACACTGGCTGTGCCCTTTCCCACTCCAATGAAAAAGGACTTCCTCACTGGGGAGAAGCTTCTCCCTTTGCACCTGGTCACCCTGGGAAAAGAAACTGAGGAGCTGGCTGAGTGGTCACCAAGAGGCCTCTTACCCTTGCTGGCCTTTGTTGGAGGGGTGGCATGGGTAAGAGACTTCTCACTTGATGTCAGCCAGCTGCTCAGTTGCTGCTCTGAGGGTGACTGGGTGCAAAGGGAACAGCAACAAAGCAGCCATTTGAGCAGTAACCAAGAAGGATCTTGCCTGGGCCAGCCTTAGCTACAAGGCAGGCAGAGGCAAGAGGATTCTCAGTGCTGCTCAGCCGACTCCCAGGTTGCTGCTCCCAAGGTGACAAGGTGCAAAGGGGGCACAGAACAAGATTGGTTGTTTTGAATTTGCATTGGATCTGTATAACTAATATCAGGAAATATGTACTAAGTTGTTGCCCAAGAGGAAAGGGGGCAGTAGCCAGAAAAAAAGTTTGGGGACCATTGCACGACACCCTTTGTAGTTGGCTGAGACATTAAAGCTCTCTTGCTATGGGACTAAATGCTCCAGTTTCTCAACATCCTTTTTAAATTGTGGTGCCCAGAACTGGACACAATATTCCAGGAGGGGCCTGGCCAGGGCAGAATAGAGTGGCACTATTACTTCCCTTGATCTAGACACTTTACTTCTATTGATGCAGTCTAAAATCGCATTGGCCTTGTTAGCTGCCCCATCACAGTGTTGACTCATGTTCAATTTGTGGTCTACTTGGATTCCCAGATCCCTTTCACACGTAGTCTCATTCAGCCAGGTGTCACCCATCCTATATCTGTGCATTTCATTTTTCCACCCTAAGTGCAGTACCTTGCATTTCTCCATGTTGAATTTCATTTTGTTAGCTTTGGGCCAAAATTTATTTAAAAAAAAATATTTATTGAAAAAATAAAACGCAAACACCCCTGTCACACCAGCAAAGGTAGCATTAGGGCTGGTGACATCTCCAAAAATCTGGGGACGGATGGCAAACACACACCCCTCGTCCCTCCCCTCCAGCCATTTGTCCCTCCCTCCAGCAGGAATCGATTCTGATCTGGCATTCCCACTTGTTGGAATCACATCAGAATCGATTCTGTGGAAAAGAACCTCTGAAAAACTAGTGTCAGGATACCCCAGGCTTTTTGCGTTTGCTCCACTTTTTCCCCACTGAAATTGATCAAATATGGATCAGATTTAGTTTCCAGTGGAAACGAGGGTCATATAGCCCAGATCAGGATTCCGAGCTTTTCATAGTGAGAATGACCCCTATATAAAAGCAGAAATTCCAACTCCGTAGTATAATGAGAGGTGAGAAAAAACTCAAAATATGATGAAATAGCTTTGTTAGTACTTTGCACACAACATAGGAAAAGAAATATGAAGACATCTGCAGATGCTGCCAGAACACTGTAAGACAATTCTTTATGGGACTAATAAAAAGGATCGTTTCTCCTAGCATCTTCTCTTTCAGTGTCCTGTTCCTGAAAAGTATGTTTTGTTCATATTGCAAATATCCTGAAAATGTAATGGCATTTGTGACAGATGTTTCTTAGTCTCTGGTATGTTATGCTGGGTTAGGGAAGTATAACCTTGCATCATAGGTGTTAAAATATGGCATGACTACAGTGGATAAGAATGTGCTAAGTGGGGATATTGTTGAGGATATATTTATTACAGAAACTTTGCTGTACCACATTCCTGTGTGCAAATAAACAGAGTGAATGCACTGTGCTTGAAAAGTAGAAAATGTCATGATAATCATCATCATTTGCCTTCTTTGTTGCTTCATTTATTGATTCTTGATTCAGCATCTTCAAATTGTGCAGGAAAATGTAATTTTTAATCCCATGGCAAAAGGCAGTTAAAATTTATGGTGAGGATACTGAAAATACAAAACAGGAAGGTAGTGCCAAGTTTGTTCTATGGTCTACATCTTTAAGCCACATGCCATGATTATTTAAAACATTCAGGATATATTTAAAACTTTAATTAAGATCCTGATATGTGCAAGCTTATTCTGCCTTTTCTTTCTTCTGTATTTTGTTGTTATGTTCCATCAAGTCAACTCCCATTTATAGAGAGTATGAAACTCAGGTTTCTAATTATACTGAAAATTATATAAAAGCATAAAATTACATAAAAGCAAAACCCTATCCTAGGGTTTTCTCTTAGAGATTTATTCAAGGGAGGCTTGCCATTGCTTTCATCTAAGGATGAGAGAATGTGACTACACTACACAGTCCCTTAACTTCTGCAATTGTTCCCTAAATTAAAACATGGTTCTATAAGTGTAAGCTGAATTAAGTTTTAAAACATAATTTTGACTGGGGAGGCACACTGTTGTGTCTTTTAGGATATTTCTGACTCATGGTTAACTATCACAGGGTTTTCTTGGCAAGATTTGTTCACAGACGGTTTGTCATTGTCTTCCTCCAAGACTGAGAGAGTGTGATTTGCCAGAGTCCAGCACTCAAGTAACTACACTATTAAAACATATGTTGATATGCTGAACATATTATTGTTATGCCCCTCTATGAGAATTCAGCTTTGAGGATGAAACAGCCTTACAGCAGCTACACCCTCTTTCAACTCAGGGACTGTGCAGACTGCCTGCAGCTGCACCAGATTGGGGCCATGGCAACCACACGCTTCAGCCCCAATCTGGCCTTTCCAGGCTCCTTTTTGCATCCTGGAAAAGGTACGATAGCCATGGCGCTGCAGCTTTAAGGCACTCTTTTGGTGCTGCATCATGTGGATGCAGTGCCAGAGGAGTACCATGATGCTATGTGCCATGTGGAGTGGTGCACGGTGTCACGCCAGCCTGGGCAGAGTCAGGACGTGCATCGTATGGATGTCACATTCCGACCCCACTCTCAGGTTGGCCTTAATGGCCAGTCTGCATTGGCTGTTTGTCTAGCAACCACTTGAGTGCTCCACGGAAAGAGGGTGTAGGAGAGATAGCTCCAAGCCCATGGAAAAGCAAAAACTTTGGTGTTGGGCACAAATCCAGTCCCCCCCCCCCCACAGGAAAAGTGAGAGGCCGATATGGTCTTGAGATATGGTCAGTCTGCAATTGGGTGGGGCTGAGTCAGTGTGCTTAATAAGTCAATAACTTTCCCCTTTTCGCTTTCTGGAAACAAACCTGGTTTCTCTCTCGGCCAACATCTACTGTGACATATCACTGTGATTTATGATTCTGAACTGTTTCTTGACCCCAATATCTCACTACACATGAACTTTGCTTGTATTTATGGCTTCTGATCCTTCACTGTTATCAAAGACTACTTGTTCCTTTAGCTTCTGAACTTGTGGCACTGCCTGCTGATGCAGTGTGAGAGCAGGACAATTCTACACATATTGGTAGTAACTCTCCACCAGACATGCTTTGGACATTTGTATGTAGTAGCCCTACCTGTATGCATAAGGATGTGTTTAAGTATGTTTCACTCTGAGACTCCCAGTCACACTGAACTGTTTGTGGTTGTGTGAGGGGAATCATAGGAGTTATCGTTTTCTCCAAAATGTAATCATTGTTTAGGCCACCCAGGAAATGAATGGACAGGAACTTCAGGATAGCTGAAAGAAAGTAATTCTTCACATCACTCATCAAGGTAACATGTGGATCTCCAGGTTTTCCATATTCTCTGTCTACTGAGCCTACTGTCTAGGATAGGTGGAAATGGAGTTCAATCATATTTCAGGGGTGAGAGTTTCCCTACTCTTACAATGCATAATTCACAACTGCAAAATAATTCGCTTTTGTCAGAGGTTGTTGGTTAGATGGCTTTAGGAGATTAGACAATTCCTGGGGTTCTCTTTATGGTTATTGACCATGGTAGCTTAATGAAACCCACAGGATCAGAATTAAACTCTGATGGGGAGGGTAATGCTGAACACACACACATGTCCCACAACGATCACTGCATGCCTGCCTTAGAAAACTTCCTCTATCGATGAAACAATTGCAGCAACAAAGGCCATGCCACCCAATTTTAGTAGTGTGGGTTTGGGACATTTTTGTGACAATCACAAAGGCACCAAGGAGCCACATTGAACCAGATTTTATCCATTCCTGAATGAAGCTGTCAAGATCTGTCAGCACAGATGGTGATTCCATTTTCTCCTTGAAGCTTCCCTTCCACCCTGAAAATCTCCTCTTAGGCCTGGAAAACTCTCTGGAGCAGATTCCAGGAAAATGTATATGTGTGCACTGGGAAGGAGAGGCAGAGAAAGCCCTGCAGCACAAATAGAATTCTTTGAATTTGACCATAGGATTTTAAAAAGATTTTCCAGCTGTCATTGTTTGAACTGATTCATCCATTGCTGTATGAATAAAACAATTTATGTATTCATTTTCGATTATAGCTACATAGATAGCCAAAGTATATATGGTATCTGTGCTAAAAATAATAAATGTGTTTTTAAAATATTATTGAATAATTGTGGCCCAATTTGTCTAGAGTTAGCAACCTTTAGAAGCTTATGAGCACAAATTCTGGTTTGCTCATTAATCCATAAGTTTATGCAACACATATAATTATAGTGACTATCTGTTTGCTTTTCCACACATTCTCTCCTCCTCTTCCTGCATCACTCTAATCTGCAAACATTTTCTGTTCTCTTTCTCTCCTCCATAAAACCCTCTGTTTCACTACATACAGGTAATATACAGTACATTTACTTTTATATGTTTTCCAAAGAAGATTAAGATTATTTCTTTTATCTACTTGATCCTATATGTGTAGTAAATGTGCATAGGTCTGGTTGTTGTACATCTTCAGCCATGCCAGTTTGAATACTACTGTCTTTTACATTTCCCAAAACTTTTTAAAAAGAAAATCAGTTAGTTGAACTGATCACTCATCTTATTGCAGTCTGTTTTTCTTGATACTTTCACTTTATTATGCATTCAATTAGTCTTAGAACACCTCCTTGGCCATACTAGCAATGCTGGTAGATGACTGCCAATGCAGGTAGAAACCACTAAACTAAAAATGATGCAAAACATTCATTTTGTCACCAGCAAGTTTGGCTGGCAGCTTAATTTAGTGAAGCTATTCACTATGTATGCATTTATGGGAACTGTAAGGAGAGGGGATTGCCCTCTCCATATCAGGAGTAAAATATCACAGAGAATGGCTTAAATACAAGTAAATAAGTAAAATTTAAGCTATGAGATCACAATGATTTTTGAACCATACTTCCCAACCCAAGTATCGATCATAGTTTGGTAACTCTGGCTAACTGAACAAAGTGAATTTGAAATCAAGATCACAGAGTAAAAATGATCATTACTTAGGTTTTTTGGGCTATAAATGAAGAGCCCTGTGTTGCTGCCACTTGGGGGTGCTCTCTCCTCAATAATTCTCTCATTCCGCAACTGAAGGTTGAATTTAAGCTAAGCCTTGGTGTAAGGGGGAAAGATAAACAGTTTTCAAGAGATTTGGAAGAGGCTTCAAATAAGCATTCTCTCTCATGGTGCAATGCACACATATCTCTCATTTGTCAAATAGGTTTGCTTGCTGTTCAAAAGGTGAATATCATATGTTTCAAATTCCAAATGTGAAGCGAGTCCAACTAGCCACATAATATACACACAGAGAGAAAATTGCAGAGGAATTGACAAAGACAAGGGCTTTACTGAGCTTTCCAACAGATAATTAATTTTGTGAAATGCTCTAGCTTACTGCACAATGAGAAACTAACTCCTTTTGCTGATCCTTGTGACAACAAAGAATTTTTACCACTGTTGCCAGGGAGGGGTGTTCACAGTCATTATCGGGTCTTGAGCCAGTTGTTCTTTTTTAATGAGCCTTAAACTCATCAATACCATTGAAATGAGGGGAGGAAATGAACCAGTGAACCAAAACACCCACAGTACAAGATAACAGAGATTGTATTTGTTATACAGAAGCCCCTAATATTAAGATGCTGGTCTGGATTGATTCACCACTCAGAGTAGATCTGCCAAATCATTTGCTGAGTGGGGAAGTCAAAACTATGACAAATCCATTCGATCCCATGAGGCTATCTGAGCTGGAACCATCAATTCAGTCCAGGCCATTGTTAAAATCAGTCCATGATATTTTTTCATAGAGATGTATGTCAAGCTAAGCATTTGTGTATGTAATACATAAGGTTTCAGGTTTCATAAAAAGTATCACAATTTTCTGCATTTATCAGTGTCTTAGAATCACAGAATCATAGAGCTGGAAAAGACCACAAGGGACATCCAGTCCATCCCCCTGCCATGCAGGAAATCTAAATCAAAGCATCCCCGACAGATGGCCATCCAGCCTCTGTTTGAAGATCTCTAAGGAAGGAGACTCCACTACACTCTGAAAGAGCTTGTTCCATTGTCGAACAGCCCTTACTGTCAGGAAGTTCCTCCTAATGTTGAGATGGAATCTCTTTTCCTGCAATTTGCATCCATTGTTCCGCGTTCTAGTCTCTGGAGCTAGCTTCCTCCTCAATATGACATCCCTTGAAATATTTAAACAGGGCTATCATATCACCTCTTAAGCTTCTCTTCTCCAGGCTAAACATAGCTAGCTCCCTAAATCGTTCCACATAGGGCATGGTTTCCAGACCCTTCACCATTTTAGTTGCTTTCCTTTAGACACGCTTCAGTTTCTCCACATCCTTTTTTTAATTCTGGTGCCCAGAACTGGACACAGTATTCCAGGTGAGGCCTAGCCAAAGCAGAATAGAGTGGCACTATTACTTCCCTTGATCTAGACACTATACTTCTATTAATGCATCCTAAAATTGCATTGGCCTTCTTAGCTGCCGCATCGTACTGTTGACTCATGTTCAACTTGTGGTCTACTTGGACGCCTAGATCCCTTTCACATGTAGTCTCGTTCAGCCAGGTGTCCCCCATCCTATATGTGTGCATTTCATTTTTCTGTCTTAATTTACTGCATCAATCTTTCCATTAATGGAAAGCCCAGCTAAGCTAATATTCAGTGTGAAGAAGCCTTATGATGACTTGATCCTGTAACACACTGAATGTATTAGAACTTGTGGGTTTCTGCTGTGACGCTCTGACAATAAAAATTGCTCATACTTTGGCTGACTACTGTTATACCCAGTATGGAATGGCTGGTGCATTTATTCCCATGTGTGTGGTGAAACCATTCTGGATTTTGCTGCCACCTCTCTTGCAACAGTTCTGAGATGAACAGGACCTCTGTGGTTTCAGAGTGGTGGTCCAGCACCACCAGGTCTTGAATACAGGGTGAAAAGAGGGCTGTTGCTGCCATCATTTGTATTACCATTATCATTCTCCTTAAATGACAACCCTGTTCTTATGTTAAAGCCATAACCTGGATGAGAGGGAAGTTTGTGTTTCCAGATTCGTTATTTGATAAATCTAGTAGCTGCTGAACTTGGAAACTTTACTTTATTGAATAAAAACTCCCAAAATCCAAAAGCAAGCATGGCTACTGACCATGATAGTTTGGGGATTCTGGAGGCTAGACTCCAAAATTGTCATTTTCTCAAGCTCAGCATGTAATCATCCCATGAAAAACATGGTTCCATAAATCCATAGCAAATAAGATGGACAACTAGAATTCTCTTTTGATAAACCATATCCCATTTGTGAATGGCACCTGCTGGCAAAAGTTTTATAGTTAAGGTAAGAATCAAACTAATTTCAGAGGTCCATGGTTAAATCTCACATCATCTGTCATATTTTTCCATATAGCCTTGGTAGCAATGAATAACTTTTGCTACCTGCAAATTCGCTTTACCAATTGCAGCTATTTCTGGCCAGAGGTAATCTAGTCACATGACTCACTCTCTGCTGGATCCCTTTTGAACTACACAGTAATAGCACTATGTTTCAACTTTAAAATCCTGGGGTTTATAGTTTCATGAGGCACTAGAGAATTACTACTTCTTCCAAAACTGCAAATCCCAGGATTCCATAGGATGGAACAATGATTGTTAAAGTATAATTTTAGCATTACAAATTTGTAGTGTAGCTGCTGCCACACTGCACAAATAAAGCAAGCAGACATGTGTGATGATTCAATGCTATGAAATTCTGCGATTTGTAGTTTGGTGGGCACCAGAGCCCTCTGACAGGGAAAGCTAAACATCTCACCAAACTACAAATCCCAGAATTCCATGGCCTCAGGTCCTGGCAGTTAGTGGTGTCAAGCTGCTTTGTTTCTGCAGTGTGGCATCAGCCACGGAGTCTAGACATTAAGCAGAATAATGGTAAAGGGCAGAATAAGAGCACTGTGTTTGTGATCCTTGATTTTGGTGTGCACATGGACTCAATGTAGGATGTTTCTTAATAGGGAAAACAACTGAAAAGGTGTATTTTTCCTGACTCTGTGGCCTTCAGATCAATTTTCAAAGACTATGAAGAAATGACAAGACAATAATTGTGGTATGTTCTCTTGTGAGAACTTTCAATTCATAAGAAACTGAAGACAGGACAATTCCGCTTGCAAGTCTGTGTCTAGCAGTTGGTGTGATAGCAACCATACACCCCCACATTAACAACAATGCCAGCACTAATAGCAACAGTGATCAGAACCAGGAACAACAAGCATGGCTAAGAATCAGAACTGAGTGATTCAAGAAATTAATTGATTGCAAGCATGGAACTTGGATGTGCCTCTGTCTGGGTTTTGAACTGGGACGTACTTGCAAGGCCATAAATAAACCAGTTAGAGACCCATGGAAAGAATGTTTTAGGCATTCTGCCATCTTTGCTTAACTTTTGAACACGGGTCTCTTTCACACTACCCAGTTATAACACTTTGATACCACTTTGTCATGGCTGTCTTCTGAGGAATCCTGAGATTCCTGAGAAGGTTTGTACATAGTTCAATGAGGTGTTAGAGATCTCTGACATAGAACTATAAATACCTCATGAAAGTACAAATCCTAGTATCCCAGAGGATGAAGCTATGGCAATGAAAGTGGTATCAAAATATTATAATCACATAGTGTGAAAGACACCTTGATATTGCATTGCATTTTAATCCATTTAATATCATTTGGATACCTTTTTGGTGAATATGATTTATTCTGTTCTTATACAGCATCAAATTTGTATGCATGTCCAACTTATTCTACTCTGTCACATTTTGCTGTTAGTAGGGTAAATGAAGATGGCATCTCAAGGTTTCTACACAGTTTTAACATTTTAATATTTTTAATGTGTAACATTTTAAACTTTTAAATTGCTTAATTGTTTTTATACTTTATAACTACATTTGTATGCTTTTGTATTGTTTTTAACTTGTACTATTCTACATTTGTTGTTAGCTGCCTTGAGTCCCTATTTCAGGAGAAAGTTGGGGTATAAATAAAATAACAACAATAGTCTGAGGGTGCAGCTAACAGGGGAAAGACAGGGGTTGAAGGGGAAAGTATCCACCCTTAGCAAATATTGGCACTGGCTCACACAATTATGGAAACAGCTTTCATTCAGATGTCACAGGTGCCTTGAAACATCATGAGGTATGATGAAAAGAAAACATTTCTGATACAAGTAAAATGGAGGATGAAAAATGACTGCCATCTGGAAATCCTCATGGAAGAGAATATCAATGTGCAGCTTCTGCTCTTGCAGCTGGTAAGCAGTATGAAGGCTTTCCGAGGCTTAATATAACTACTGGTTGCATTTCAGTTTTCTATTGCTTCTAGTTTTTTGCTGATTCCAACTTTTCCATTTTTCCAGACCTTAGGATACAGTCACTTATGACCCTAGTTAGGTCTTGCCATTTTCTAAATTTATTACAAATCCCTTAAAACTAGTAATTTATCTGATTTCTACTAGCTGAGCTATGGAGTGATAATTGGTATTGCAAAGCCCAAAGTTGGTATTTCAAGGCTTAAATTCCTTGTTACTAGCAATGGCTCATGCAAAGCAGTTCACATATTAGAAATCTACATTAATTGAGCAGTATAGACAGAAAATTGTTGAGCTCTCTAGACTACTTGGAAACACACTGTTAATGTTCATACATATCAATCTTCGGTTTCTTCCATCCTCCGTGATTACACAAAAAGCTGAAAGTGGAAATTTTCTCAAATGCTTGCAACACCTACATTTAATTCAAATTACTCACTTATTTCAGACTCTATATGTAAGTGAGGAAGGAGGCGGAAGGATGTAGCCTTGCTTCCTAATAGTGCTGAAGAGGAAAACATTCTGCAATTTGAAGTATTTAAGAATGCACTACACTTCCTTGCCCACATTCCCTTCAATTTTGCTACTAATACAGCCTTAGAATATATTAAAATTGCTATAAAGGGGAGAAAGGATAATGCATTTGTTTCTCACAGAAATCCTTATCATAGGTTTTTCTCCTTAATATTAATCAGTTGAAGCTGCAATCTAACTTAATTAAGATCAAATATAAATATGTCTTCTTCATGAGACATGGATTGCAACCTAGCCTTAGATATCACTTCTCAGCCTTTCTGTTTTTATACAATTATGGAAAGAAAAGCATATGTGAAACACATTTGCAACAACACACTATCAAGCATTTGTGCTTATTTATTCAGCTGTAACAAATATATAAAATCAGAAATGTGTCTTTATAATCAGTGTGAATATGTGAATTCTTAAGGAATTTCTCAGTTAGCAACCTCTAACTCTGGTAGGTTCAGCAATCACAATGAGATATTGTTAATAAACAACAGATAAATAGTGGTTAAGGTGCCAATTCTGATGATTAGAAGATTTGCAGTTTGAGACCCAAATGCTGCATGATGAGATGAGCGCCTGTCACTAGTCCCAGCTTCTGCCAACCTAGCACTTTGAAAGCATGCAAATGCAAGTAGATAAATAGGTACCACTTCTCAGTGTGAAGGTAACAGCATTCCATACAGTCATGCTGGCCACAGGACCACAGGAATGGTCTTTTGACAATGCTATCTCTTTGGCTTAGTAATGGAGATGAGCACCACCCCCTACAGTCGGTTATGACTAGACATTCATATCAAGGGACTACCTTTACCTATACTTTAAACAGGGGTTGATACCAGATGAGGATTTTATCATGCAACTGCCCTGCCACAATCACAGAATTTCAAAGGATATCCAAATAATAATAATAATAATAATAATAATAATAATAATAATAATTTGTTTTATTTATATACCGCTATTCCAAAGATCATAGCGGTGAACAGCAAGTAAGCTAATTAGCAAGTAAGATAAGACTGTCTTCATCTCATAACCCATCCATTCACCCCACTTTTTTTCTTGACTTTTCTTTTAATTTTACTTTGGGGGAGGGGGGAATCTGCATAGCTTCTCTGACTGATAGCAGACTCCTCTGCCTAGAAATAACTGAGGGGGTGTTCCCACTTAATATTTGAAACGATTTAAAATACAACGTTTTTAATAAAACCGATTCAAAATAACCCTGGTGTTATCTCGCGTTCCGAAACGCGTTATTCTTCGTTCCCATCTGGTTATTTAAATCGAAGTTTTTACCTGCAAGCGTTTCTACTTGGCATGAAATCGGTGTTTAAATAAAGCGATTCTTCTCTTCCATACCTTATTTGGAGCTGTCAATCAATAGTACGTCAGAATGACGTAACGTTAACCCGGATTATTTGGAAGCGATTTAACTTTCGTCAGTGTTTCCATTTCATTGACCGTTTGTGAAATGATGTATTTTTGGCGGTTTTTTTTTTAAATGAACCAATCAATGCGCTTAAACGATCAAACGTCATAAGCGCTGTCAGCCTTATATACATTTTCCCTCCGAATTTAGTAGGAAACCGAA
>NC_056522.1:223814319-223851648 GCF_019175285.1 Sceloporus undulatus | reverse complement strand
GCTCTTTCCAGAGGAACTATGGGATAGGTTTTGCATGACAGCATCCCCTCTTCATGTCTCCCAAGACAGCCAGGCAGAATCCCTTCAGAGAGCCCAGAGATCAATGGGGGAGGCTTCTGGCAAAGCGAATTTAGGAAACCCAGGCTCTTTCCAGAGGAACTATGGGATAGGTTTTGCATGACAGCATCCCCTCTTCATGTCTCCCAAGACAGCCAGGCAGAATCCCTTCAGAGAGCCCAGAGATCAATGGGGGAGGCTTCTGGCAAAGTGAATTTAGGAAACCCAAGCTCTTTCCAGAGGAACTATGGGATAGGTTTTGCATGACAGCATCCCCTCTTCATGTCTCCCAAGACAGCCAGGGAGAATCCCTTCACAGAGCCCACAGATCAATAGGGGAGGCTTCTGGCAAAGCAGGGAGGGAGCACTCTTCCCAAAGATTCTCTTTCCAGGGTTGGAGGAGAAGGCAGATTCCGTTTGAGAAAGAGAGGGAGAAAGGCTCTATCCCCCCCCCCCCCATTGATCAGAGCCCTTCCCTGTCTGGGCGAGATCAGATGCCTCCTCGCGAGGAGCCTTCCCTTCCCTGCCTGGGCGAGATCAGAGCCCAAGCGGGCAGGGAATGCTTCTTTGAGAGGAGCCTTCCCTTCCTGCCTCTCCTCCGTTAGAAATGGGCTCTCCCCACACAGAGGGGAGGTTGCAATCCACCGGGAGAAGCCTTGTAGTCCTTTGCAGATGCAGGCGGTTGAGCAGCCGGGACTTCAGGCGCTTAAAGCGCTGAAGAGATTAAGCGCCTGTAAACCATTAAAATAAAAAATAAAAATAATCCTTATCTCTTATTGAAAGACCACAGCGAACAAAGGGGTGAGGGAAGAAAAAATGGCGACAGCCACGACGGATGGGGACAGAAAGGGCAACTCCCCCAAGGACAGCCCCCACCGCAGTCCGCTCCTCCCATTCATCCAACCCGATTCAAAGGCTGTCGTTCCTATTTAAATACTCCAGTTCCTAACTCGAATCAATGGAAAAACGTAGGTCGGACCCTAGTGTTTTTTTAACACGTGTTAAATGAGGAAAATTCGATTTAAATTTTTATCCCGCTCTACGATTCGATTTGTAGTGGGGACGATTGCGGGTTGCTCTAGAACCGTTCTAGGTTTAAATCGGATCCTAATATGAACGCCACTCCTTGGATTCGATTCAGAACGCGGGGTTTCCCCTAGTGGGAACATCCCCACAGAAACTTAGGAAGCAGCCTTATATAGGGTGAGACCATTAGTTAGCTTAACCCAATATTGTCAACTCTGAGTGGAAGGTGTATCCAAGGCTTTGGGGATGTTTTTCCTTCTAGGCCTACATGGTAATCCCTGGTAAACCCTGGTGATCTCCCATTCAAGTGCTAACCAGGCATGACTCTGCTTCTTCCTTATTAAGAGCAGATCGGGTATGTCTGGCTGGTGAAGTTCAGTTTCATATGCTCCAACCACCCCAGTTTGGTACAGGTAACTCTCTACCATCCAACTTTCTCAGCTGCTTTTGAAATGTCCTGGTTTCTCTCTTCTCCCTCTCTCCCCTTTTGTCCTGGCTTACTTCAATTGCTGCAAACTGAGTTCACTGTATGAAAGTATTTTGCGCTCACCTCAGTAGAAAGAAGAGAAGACGAGAGTGTGGAGTCTTACCCTTCCTGAACTCAGTATATAAATGCCAGGATTTCTTTACTTAAAATAGTAGTTTTGTGTGTTCCTCTTCATTAACAACATTTGCCTTCTTGTTGCCTGCGGTATCCTTTCAACAACTTTCTGATGTAGCTTGGCTAAATGTGCCCTAGTTTTTATCTGTCAAAAGCTGGAGAGTATGCAATTTGTGTTTTTCAGGTTAACAGGTTCTGTACAGCTTTGGTAGTAACTTAGGCCTTCCCATTCTGTGGTCCAAGCTCAGGGAACAAGTGACAGCTGCATGGAGACCGCAGAGCTGAAGACAGCACATTTCTAGTCTCATTCAGAGGGCCAAAAGCCCAACGATCACTGTAAGGCTTCACTCTCTGCCTCCTACAAGGAACATCATGGCAAGGTAAAGACCAGCATGAATCCATCTATCAGCCGGAGAAGGAGCTGCTGGTGTGGTGGTTTACTTTTTCTCTCTCTCTGGACTAATAAATAATGTCATTGCCTAGCTATGAAGGAAGAGCTGTCATTATACCCACAAGTCCTGCACGCCTCAGATCAATCCATGCATAGAGGATGATTAAGCAAAGAAACGACTGTGATTTGTGTTGTTACATAATACAAAAATGGCTTAGTGGATGCTTCCATTCATCTAGTTTTGCCTAGCTTTAAATCACACTGCCCCCACACATTTTTTTGGTGACAATTATCAAAGCATGATCCCAATTAGGGCTTCACCCACGCACACTCCATCCAGCTCTGCAAACTGCCAAGAATGTCATGCATAAATGTATTCCATGCATACATATGAATGAATGGCTTTTTTAAACATATGGCAGAGGATTGTTTTTGTGTCATTGAACTGAAATTATGAATTAAAAAAGGCTCACCCAGCTAAATATTAAAGCCTGCCACTAAGCCCATGCCTCAGCAAATTATTTCTTCAATCTATCAGTAATGGCCAACAGTTGGAACAACATTTTATCAAAGCCAATGCACAATGTCGCATCAGCTCAACAAGGTAGGTCAAAATGATCATACTAAGAGCAGCTACCAACCCAAGACGCACCACAGTGGCATCATGCAAAAGTTATTTTGGAAAAGTTATTTTCATAGAGTACAACACCTAGAATGGCCAGAATGGCCACTGGACATGTTTCCTGTCAGATTATGGGAGATGAATTTCCAAAAGTCCAAACATTTCTAAGCTGTGGTGACAGGCCACATTACCGCACTACACTCTTAGTACTGCTATTCCACTTTTACTGCTTTGCTGCTTCCTGTTGCATTGTGGGGTTTTTTTTAGTTAAGTGAGGCCTAAGAGCTCTCTAGCTGAGAATTCTAAATGCCCCTCCCTCAACTGCAAGTCCCAGAATGCAACAGGACACAGCCACAGCAGTTAAAGTGGAATAGCAGTGCTGTAAGAGTGTAGTTTGGTAATCTACAGAGTTACAACAGAATGGAACTGATGTGCCTCATTTGTTATCTTACTGATTTTCTTCAATGTCATCAATGATATCTTCACGTGATATCTATGTTTGTTCATCTTCTAAATCAGTAAGTTGAGGCTCCTTTCTGAAGCCTTTGTGGACCACTGTCAGTCAGTATAGTTGAGGGATGACAAACATGGCCCCTCTAGATTTTGTTGGATAGCAACTCTCATCAGCCCTTCCAGGAGGAATACAGTGGGACCTGCAGTCCAAAAATGTGGTGGACCACATGTTCTCTATCCCTGGTGCTAACTGGACCAATAGCTTGATACCATATAAGGAAACTTTATATGTTTTAAACCTATAGTTGAAAATCAGACAGCCTAACTGGTACAATGAGAAGGGAACACAACACAACTCCTGTACTCTTATGCATTTGTTAACTCTGCTGTTTTAATATTTTATTTGCTCTTCTGATATATTCACTTCACTGCATTAAAAAAAATTAAAAAGTATATCAAAGCATCAGATAAAGCATTACTTTAAAATAAAAGAATCCATAAAAATATTGTAGCATGAATAGTTTGTATCTTAAACTCAAGTATGCCAAGTCTTTGGGTCCCATTCATATATCCAGGAGAGAGATGCACTGAAGATGTATTAGGCAGACATATTGCTGGGCTGCCTGCTTGGCTTATTCTGAAGTGACACCCACAATGGCAGCAGAAGCTGTCTAGAATATAGATGTGGAATATACACAATGGTGTGAACATCCTTTAGAGGAAATGTGTCATGTAATAGCAAGAAACAAAGATTCCAATAAGCTTTGCCTTTGGGCTAACATGCCCTCCTGGAGAAGTATCCCGGGAGGCAATCAAAGACTGTGTTGCATAAGAGGTAACCAAAGAATGTGTTAATATGAGAGGAAGCAGAAGCAGATTCTGAAAAAAAATGTGGAAGAGCTAAGAACTAGAAAAGGGCCAATGAGACTTTAGGCTTGAAGAGTCTACTTTTCCTTTCGTTTTACTACAAGGACAAGGTCCACCAAGAGTAGCTTGGTGCAAAAGACCTGTCTGTAGAATTGAAGGATCCTAAATTCAGTAATTAATTTTGCGTACATTTTTGTTTCTTAGGTACCTTCAAGTTGATTCTGACTTAAGGTCTCCCTATCATAGTATTTTCATTGACATCACCTTGCCCAAGGTGTCCCAGTGGATTTCCATGGCCAAGCAGAGGTTTGAACCTCATCTTCCCCAGTCCAACACTCAAATTGCTATGCCACACTAGCTCTCTGAGGCAATCATAAGGAGAAAGAAAGCAGCCAGATTTCTCTCATCCTGTTTGAATCTAGTTGGCAATTTCCTCTGTCCATCAGCAACATTGGGGAAGGGGCAATGATTGTTCTGTGAGCTACCAACATCTGGCTATATGTTAGCTTTAACATAAAATCACTAAGTATAAAAATATTAATGATTAATTTAATTGACCTTTATTAAATGTGCCACCCACTCAAAAAAAAAAGGGGACAGAGGTATCCCTTCTGCTCATCTCATCACTGAGCAAGGATCTGAAACTTTAACACTCAAACCATTACATCATACTCACTCATGTTTTGTTTTGAGTACCTAATCTTAATGAATTTCATAGTTCTATACTAAAGCCTCATTCCACGTTATCTTTTCATTTCAAGGATAGAATTAAGGGGCTGGCTGAAAGAAGACAAGGGGTAATTAGAAAATCTACCCTAGTTTTTTCTAATCTGATGCCCTCCAGATATTAATAGGATCCAGTTCCAAATGACCCAAGCCAGATATAAGCAACATTGTTGTTGTTGCTGCTGCTATTATTATCCTAGCCAATTTTATGAAAATCATCAAAACAAACAAACAAACCCAGATCTCACTTCTGCCAAACACTGAGCTAGATTAGCCATTCAAAATAAATAAATAAATAAATAAATAAATAAATAATGGATGGATGGATGGATGGAATAATTCACAGCTGATGACTTTCACCTTCACTATTTCTCCATTGCATAGACTCTCATGATACGAAGCTATAAAATAAGTAAATTACATTTGGAAATGTTTCTCAGTGGAAGAGCTCCTGTTGCTGGGGAAACTAACATGTGCCTTAAAATCCAGGCCTCCTTGCTTGGGCCAGTTTTCCATACAAAAATAGCTATTATCATTTACTTGAGAATTCCTCACACTTTCCAGCTACATTGATATTGCTAGCAATCCAGGCCATGGAGGGGAGAGGAAGAGAAGGACAGCTATCATGAAAAAAACATGTACAATGATGATGTCATTAAAATTCAAGAACTAAATTGTAGAGAGCTGGATCTCTCTAGCAACTCACTCTGATGCCTCCGGTGCTCTGCCTCCTTCTCCCTGTACATTCCCCCTATTCCAGGAGTTCCTTCATGTGGTTTGAGCTGCAGGAGCCCCCTGAAACATGCCAGGGTATGAATGTGGTGTGCAGTTCTTATGAATACTGGAACACATGTGCTTAAGACATAAAAAGGCCATGCAAACTGCTGCACCTATTGGGTCCAAGTGTACATGCAACAGCATGCATTTCTTGTTATTATGGGGAATGGCTGTACCATGTGCAGCCTGGGTGTATTGTCCAGGACCTGTACTCTCTTTGCCCTCACTGTCATCACTGACCATCATACTAATTCATGGGAGAGGTGAGCAGTCATGGTAGCTACTGACCATGGAAGATGTAGAGGTGCCCTCCCCAGCATGAGATGGTGGTCTCATAATCGAGATGTCCACAGCTCTCTGACTGCAGAATGTGTCATCTGAGTCAGGGGACTCATCCCAGTAATCTGCATAACAAGAGGTGAGGGTCATGTCTACTCTATGCCCACTCTGGTGCCGTGTTCTCCCCCTGTCCCCGCATCCCTTCCCAGGGGCCCTGGTACCTCTTAGTTTGAGAGGGCATCAAAATCTCCTGGGAGCATTCTATCTTGGTGGTGTCCTTCACAGCTTCAACTCTGGCTGGCTGGCCGACTGGGACCCTGGCAACTTCACCACTGGTACATAATCTGCTGGGTCATATGCTGCTATCCTTGGCAATGAAGGCATGAAACTCCTAGAAGGGAATGGTGTTGGAACCCTGGCCACTTTTGGCATTGTGATCCCTGAACTTCTTGTACTGTGCCCTGAGGGTTTTGCCCTTCCAGTGACACTTGTCACCAGTGCATTGGTGCCCCTTAGCCCTCATGCCTTCTGCCACCTCCTTAAATGTATCAGCATTCAAGGAATTTCTCAATTTGTCCAGAATATGTACAGCTATCAGGTCAACTGTCTCTGCATGGGACCATGACCTCCCTCTCCCTCTTTTTGGCTCGCTTGTGAATGGCACTGCCATTCTTCCCAGTGTAGAAGAAGAGTGATGATGGAGGACAACTAGAGAGCTGCACAGCTGCACAGGACTACTGGGAAAATGGCACTGGAATGTGCATAGGGTCCAGTTTAGAAGTGAAAGTGCCACTTTCTCCTGCCAAAACATCCAGCAGCAACATTTTAGGCATCCCTCAGTTGCTAGGGTGCATGGATAGACTTATGATTAGGGATGTAATATCTAGGCACACCCGTGGCTGTGCATTCAAACCGGGGAATATAGGGTGCTTTAAATTAAAGTCTGCTTTACACAGCACATGCCCTGGAACTGTCTCATATTCTGCTGCACCTGCAGCAGTGCATCCACACCAGGGAACATAAGGCATTTCAAACTGAAGCTTGCTTCATACAGCGCATGCTCTCGATCCATGTCTCATTTTCCGCCACACCTATGACACTACATTTACATAGTGTTTTAAATCTTGGATGTTCCATTTATACCACACTGATACTGGTGCATTAAGACATCCTTGCAAAGATGCACTCCTTTTGGGAAGAAGCTGGAAAAAGCTACTTCTTTTTGAAGCGGCTTTTCCCGGCATATGGCACCTTGAGGACACTTGCCTGCCAGATTCAAGGTGTATGTCTTCTAAATGCCACACCTTCAAGCCAGCCTGAAAGGTTGCGAGTTCAATACTAGCCAGGGTTCAACGTTACTCAGGCTTGAATCCTTCGAGGTCACTAAAATGAGTAGCCAGATTGTTGGGGGCAATTAGCTTACAGTTGTAAACCACTTAGACACTGCTAGTTCAGTATGAAGCAGTATATAAATGAAGCTGTTTGTTTTGTTTTGTTTGAAAGCACTTCTTTTCGGCTGTCTGTTTAGTCCCTTAGAGTTGTTTAAAGCAAACTGCATGATCACTTATCTAAATCACAGGGGAGATGCTATATGAATGGAGCAGTTCTCTTTTCAACAAAGATGGGTAACTGCAGGGCACCTAGTGGTCACTCCTACCCCATCTCCACCACCAATGACACCATCCTCCATGAGCCACACAACTATGTTTTTAGGAAACTGGCTGTTCTCAGGTTGGCTATAGGATAGTCTTGGATTATTTTATCTTCAAGATTAGAAAAAGCACCATAAAATTACCACATAGTTTTAGAAAAGTCTGTCTCAAAGAAATGTTGTTCAGTTCCTTCATGTCACATGACTACAATGATCCTCAAGTGAACTCTTAATAACCCTTATCTGGGGTTCATTCTTGAGAGCCTTTGGGGACATTTTGCTGAATTTTGTGTGCTAATTCAGTCTGACTGAGGTAAAATATCATAAAATCCTTTTTTTAAAAAAAGCAAAGCAGATGTCATGAATCACACATTCCTAGCTCCGTTCATTTAGAATGTTGAAAATTGATCTTTTCCTTAAAATTTCAATATTTTGAATGCCACCAAAAGGGCAAGTGACAGATTGCTCTGTTCTGTGCAGAACATTCATCTTCTTTTTGCAAGCATTCACTGATAATGATTTTTTTTAAAATGTACTGAATAATTTAATTTGGAAAAATTTAGACAACATCTATTGGCCAGACAATGAACAATCTGATAGAATAAACAACAAGAGTTTGATTTTTCTGAATGAAATTCATACATAGAGACATAATCAAATTCTAGATGTGAGCCAATAGTTGCATGTAATCCTTAGCTGGCCACATGAAAAAAATTCTCAGAACACTTGTATTTTAATAGAAATGCAAGCAAAGCTTGCCAATCCAGCTAGTCTCCAGGGCCCAGTACATACCTTCTTGAAGGTTCGGGCTGGTGGCAGCAGCTTTTCCGCCAGAGGGAAGCTGCAGCCACCGAACCGCATGGCTTCCCACTGGAGGAAAAAGAACCTGCCAAAATTGGGGTTTTTTATGCGGCAGCAGCATAACAAGAGCACCACTGGCACACTAGTTATGTAAGTGCTGCGCAATGTCATGCGGATGCCGTGTGGTGCTTACATAACAATGGCGGCACCCATGTATACAGGATGCTGACATTGTTACGTCACCATGATGTATTAGGATTAGGGAGCATGTAGATGGTGCCCGCTCCCTAACCCTAATGCTGGTAGGTCGCTTGTTGGCGGTTTGTACCGCGCTCGTAGTAACATGAGTTGGTGCAGGCCACAAGTGTACTTAGTCCAATAATCTGTTCCCATAGTGGCCAACCATATGGGAAGCCACGAGGAGGGCATCTGTACAGCAGGAGCTGTGTTTTACCTATCTACTGGTATTCTGGGGCATATGAAGTTTGCAGCTAGAATATCTTCAAGACATCTCTTTTTATTCAAGATTCAACAGCAGTCAGTTGTCAGATGTCTCCCATTCCCTCCTTTTTCCTCAGGACTCACCAAAAAAAAAATCCTACAATGATATTAAATGATACAGTTTAATACAATATTTTCACAGTATATGTTCTAACTGAATTCTTTACTAAATCATGAGTATCGAATTCTGATTCCATAATTATGTCAATAGCTTTATTAAGTGCTCTCTGCTAGGATTTTCAATGCCCTCTTGCGGCAGGATTTTTATGAGGCCAATTGATGAGAAGGAAAGGGGACCTCTCTGGAAACTGGTGGTGTGCTTAGCAGAACAGAGTAGAGGGCTACAGTGTCACCTGAACCAGGAGTGAACCCAAATAGCCCATTGTCACATGGTGACTTTAATCAAGCATTTCAATGTCCTTTAAAGAATGCATAATATATAGCTTACCATAGTGTTTACAAAACCTGTTTTCCTTTTTTTCTTTGAAATATTTCCAGCCCTTTGAACAAAACAAACAAGACTAATACAAGACTCCTTTTAATCTCTATTGGCAAAAATTGTACCAGTGTACCAAACATGATTCCCAGATGAACTACATCAGAAATAATTAAAATGTATATAGATCTATAAATGTTGCATAATAATAATAAAATTTATTTATGTTTCCCCGCCTCTCCCGGTGGATCAAAGTGGGGTTACAGACTAAATAAAAGCACAAAGTGTTTACATAAAATTCAATTAAAAGCAGCTAAAAACAATAAAATATCCAACATCAGACAATAACAATAGCATCAACAAGCAAGGCAGGGATCATACACAGACAGGGGCATATCATTCATATCATATCAGGGGGGTATTCATATCAGGTGGGGTATGCTCGGCTAAAAAGCTCGGATTTAACTGCTTTTCTAAATGTTTCTAACGAGGTCACTGAGAGGATCTCCTCAGGGAGACTGTTCCAGAGTCTCGGAGCTGATGCTGAAAATGCTCTTTGCGAAATAGCAACATATTTAAAGGTTGCTATCTCCAATAGGTTTTTACCCAATGTTCTAAGAGTGCGGGGCGGATTATATAGGGAGATGCAGTCCCGTAAGTAACTCGGGCCCAAGCCATGTAGGGCTTTATAGGTAATAACCAACACCTTGTACTGTGCTGGGAAGCAAATAGGGAGCCAGTGAAGATCTTTTAAGATAGGTGTAATATGGTCGAACCTTGATGAACTGGTGAACAATCTGGCTGCCATATTTTGCACTAACTGAAGCTTCTGAACTTGGTACAAGGGTAGCCCCATGTAAAGCACATTACAGAAATCTAGACCTTTCTAGACCTTTCTATGACCTTTCTGTTTTATTTCTGAAAGAGATAACTAAGCTACAAGTACCAGATTTATTTTGAGATTTCTGTTAGATCAGTGGTTCCCAACTGCTGGCCTCCTAAAGCCTAAATATGGATGACCCTCCACCACAAGGTCCATGGACCACAGGTTAAGAACCCTATGTGAGATGTTTCATATGTAAACTTAACTTTTCTACTTCTAAACATCCAACAGCAAGAGACTTGCTAAATTTCAGATGTAAGCGTGGGTGAAAGCTATCTGAATAGACACACTTTTCAGTTGTCAGACAGCAATTGACTGAAATCATGGCAAGGTTATTATTCTGTCAAGCCTTTTCATAAGTGATTGATTAAAAAACATTTTCTATTCAAAGAATCCCTGACCTACAAAGATATTCACTGAAGGAATATGGCTGCTCTTTAGCAGAATGACATTTTCTGCCAATTATTGATATAAAATGTTAATTAGCATTGAAATGACTTTGAATTTAAAATTCACCTTGGTAGATTCAGAGGTCAGTTATGTAGAAGTGACTGCTGGGGTGTAAGACACTTGCTCTAGAAGTGGCATTTGACTCCTGAATTGAATAGCTGACATTCCCCATTGGTTGTGTTAACCATAAAGGACACAGACCACTGAATGTTTTGGTCTACTCCAACTGAGTAGACACTATGCTAAGAAGATTTTTTTTCAAACATTGTTTTATATTTCCAAAATTATTTAATTCATTGACCTTCAGAGCTGATTGTGGTCTGGGCATATTAAGCTATTCATCTCAGGTCCAGTGAAGTCGGGGCAAGGGAGCATCTAAGGGTGCATCTACACTGTCCATATTCACTATTAGATTGAATGCCACTTTCTAGAGGTTTAGGCACAACATGTTTATGGCAACCTCCTGCTTTTTTTTTATGTTTATCTACTCTCTCTCTCTCTCTCTCTCTCTCTCTCTTCTTGCATCACTTAGCTTTCCTTTGCTCTTTAGGGTCTCATCTTCCCTCACCTCTCTCCCTCTTCCTGTCTCTCCTCCATGAGTCATCATTCATGATGAGAGCCTCTTCAGGTGAAATGCTCCAACTTTCTTGATATCAGGTAGTATTTTTTCTTATCTTATGTTTCTGCAAGAAAATAAACCTGTGTTAACTGTGCACAAGTATTCATAAGTAAAACTATATTTATATACCTTACAAAGAAGGCTGAGGTATATGCGTCAGCTTGGGGCCAATTTTAGGGCGTGGGAGAGTGGAGCATCTGCATTCTCTTGAGACCTACCTCACTATCCAGGCACCATCATGGCTCATCCCTATCCACAATGAGGCCACCATGACACGTGGTGCAGCGTCCAAACAGTGCCATGCCGCACGTACATCATTGCTGCATGCGAGGGCTCCAATGGCCCCCTGCGTGTGCCCTAAAGAGAACCCGCTAGGAGCAGGTTCTTTTTAAGCCTTGTGGAAGCTGCACTGCTTGGTTGCTGCGGCCTCCATCTCGCCACCCCTTTCTCCCCATCTGTTGAGCCCCTAAATTTATTTTCTCTGATAGATTCTGTGTGTGGACTGGGGTGGGATGGTGAATTGTGCAACTTCTGCTTAGAGTATTAGTTGCCCTGCTTTAGAGATCCATTACTGTCTGTCATGTTTCCAAACATTATACTTGTTCAAACAATTGGTTAAAAAGAGACCATTACATGACTGAAAACACAGCTTGATGACAATTATAGTATGACATGGAAAGAAATGGGTGGGGTGGAAACCTGCCTTAGTCCTGATGAGGTGAGCAAAGGTTTTTCATGATAAAGTATTTCCCATTAGGGGAAGCTCCTAATAATATAAAATCTGTCAGTAATTTCATATAAACAAGTTTCCACATACATGGGGGACACCTGGCTGAATAAGACTACATGTGAAAGGGATCTAGGAGTCCAAGTAGACCATAAGCTGAACATGAGTCAACAGTACGATACGGCAGCTAAGAAGGCCAATGCAATTTTAGGATGCATCAATAGAAGTATACTGTCTAGATCAAAGGAGGTAATAGTGCCACTATATTCTGCTCTGGTCAGGCCCCACCTGGAATACTGTGTCCAGTTCTGGGCACCACAATTCAAAAAGGACATTGAGAAAATGGAGCGTGTCCAAAGGAGGGCAACCAAAATGGTGAAGGATCTGGAAATCATGCCCTATGAGGAACGACTGTCTGTGTTTACCTTGGGGAAGAGAAGGTTAAGAGGTGATATGATAGCCCAGTTTAAATATTTGAAGGGATGTCACATTGAGGAGGGAGCAAGCTTGTTTTCTGCTGCTCCAGAGACTAGAACGTGGAACAATGGAAGCAAACTACAGGAAAAGAGATTCCACCTCAACATTAGTAAGAACTTCCTGACACTAAGGGCTGTCCAACAGTGTCGGAGTGTAGTGGAGTCTCCTTCCTTAGAGGTCTTCAAACAGAGGCTGGATGGCCATCCATCGGGGATGCTTTGATTGTGATTTCCTGCATGGCAGGGGTTGGACTGGATGGTCCCTGCGGTCTCTTCCAACTCTATGATTCTATGATTCTATGATCATAAAGGCTTTCACATGTACTTTATGATAAACAGAAGGAATTGAGGGAGGTGGCAATGTATCTAGTGTATTTAGTACCAAGAGACAGGAGTACATATGTGGGCTATGCCAGGGGCATCACTAGGGGAGTATGGGTGTGTGTGTCAGCTACATCAGGCAAAACCCTAAGGGGGGGAGATTGCACCACTGCTTCCCAAATATCTACCTTTTGGCAGAAACAGGCTATGGTATTTACATGTGTCCCATTGAAACACTGAAGAGATGGTGTGAGTTGAGCAAAGCTCAGTGGGAGGAGAAAGGAGAGGCCCCAACTTTTATTTTTAAATAAATAAATAAATAAATAAATATTTTTCTAAACAAATCATTTAAAAAAACATCATATCTTCCCAAATTTTCACTTTAACCACATGAAACTATGTTCATGTAAATACATTTAGGCTGTGTATATGATATTGTAATTTAAACATATGATTTTAATTTTGGAGTTTATGGCATGGGCCCTGGGGAATGAGCCCGATGTGGAACGGAAGTGGGAGGGAAGGGAACAGAATGGAGATATCACTCATTTTACCACACAGGAGAACACCACTGATGCTGCCAGAAGTCCCCATTCCAGTCCCCATCCATCCCACAGAGGCCGATTTTCAAGAACTGTTCAAGAACACATTGGCGTTCTCACGGCGTTGCCCTGTGTCGTAAAACAGGTGATATCCCTGTTCCATTCTCTTCCCGCCCCCTTCCATTCCACGCTGGGCCCATTCCCCAGGGCCTGTGCAATAAGCTCCCCTGCTAGCTGTTTATGTCACAACTATTACCATTACATTCAATGATATACAAGAATTAACGATTTATGAATAACATTACAAAAACATTACTAAGGTTTCTGTATGGTATGTTATGGGATTCAGTCAATGGGGGGGGGAGGTTGACACCATGAGTCATCGCACCAGGTCACTCTGACCCTAGTGGACTCCTCTGGCTCCCAAGCCAAAAATAACATGGCTGACTTCCCTCAAAGTAATTTGAGGAGGAGGAAGAGAGGAGGACTCAAGGGTACATCACCAACATTCCTACATTTCCCTTTTGGTGTTGGTATCTGCAAAATGCACAACATATACATGATATACACATTGCAAAATGTAAGGGCTTGCAATATAGAGTCTCAATGTTACTGCCATCTTCCTTATTGTGTAAGGTCTGACCTAGACCACAGGAGACCAAAAAAGACTTGCTCCTCCTTTTGCAAACCACTGGCGAGTGGAAAAGAAGGAAGGAGCCATTGCATTTTCCAGCCATTTTTCCAGTAAATGCACCCCCTTATTGCCTGCGCCCATGGCAGACCAGTCCCAGCCCCTTGTTTGATATACCACAGAGGGTAGGACCACTTAGGAAATATCTGGTTTGGATATGCTTCATTAAAACTTTGTCAGATTTTATATTATGTGTGTGTTTGTGTGTGTAGAATCCATGCTGGCTGAGGGCTTCTGGAAGTTGTAATCAAGAAAGTAACTTTTCCAAATTCTAATGAAGATTCACATTTCTTGAATACATGAACAAAGGCCTGTCTATTACAAAGCTTATTATTAAGATGAGACCAACCCCCCATTGACTCTGGAACTGTGACAGTAGAGTAACATTGACATGAGGTGTGTTTCTGTGTGAGTGTGTGTGTGTGTGCGTGCGTGTGTGCATCATCATTTCAAACATGCAGAAGCCATCATGAGGGTTTATTTTTGCACAGTATGATTCATTGTGGCAGGAAGTGCAGAAATGTTATATAAACATCTAACCACTTTCATGTAAACTTTCTGCATGGAGTTCAAAATTATTTATGAGGATTTAAGTTCAGTTCATCTTTATTACGGGCACAGACCAATTTACAGGGATGATTTAGGATAATGACCAATAAGCAAAGCTCCTGCCAATGGCTGGTACATAAAATTAATAAATAATCCTTTAAAAAAGTAAAGAACCCCTTTGGCAACACCTGTGTATTTCATTTTTCATAATCTGGAAAAAGCTGAAAGAGTAGATGGTGACATTTAGTGGGGGGGAAGTGGCATGCTTATCAGTGCAATTCAGATTTGAATTGCCATACATGCTAAGGTCCATCCAGCCCATTATTGTTTGCTCTGATCAACAATAGATTTCTGTGGAGCCCAGTATGATAGAAGCAAGCCATTTGCTATATTATTGAATACAAAATTCACAGTCATCCATACCATAGTATTTGCTATTTCTATGTATGGTTGTGAAAACTGAACAGTGAAGAAATTGGTCAGGAAAAGAAAATGAGGCTATCGTATTTTGGACATATCAGAATATGACATATCATCTTCATCCTGGACAGAAATAACCATTGGGATGCTACAGGGTTCTGCTCTGGGTCCAGCTATATCAGTGACTTGGATGAAGGAATAGAGAGCATACTTATCAAATTTAGAGATGACACCAAATAAAGAACACTATCTAATACCCCAGATGACAGTAGCAAAATTCAAAATAATCTTTATAGGTTAAAAAGCTGGGCCAAAAATGTAACAAAATGAATTTCAAGAGGGAGAAGTGTAAGACACTGCACTTAGGCAGAAAAAATGAAATACACAGATATAGGATGAGGGCATCTGGCTTAACAACAATACATGTAAAAGGGATCTGGGACTCTCAGAGGATAACAAGCTGAATATGTATCAACAGTGTGGTCTGGCAGCTAAAAAAGCCAATGTGAATCTAGGCTGTATCAATAGAAGTATAGTGTCTAGATTAAGGGAAGCAATAGTACCACTCTATTCTTCTTTGGTCAGACCTCACCTGGAATACTGCATTCAGTTCTAGGCATCACAGTTAAAAAAATGATGTTGGCAAGATGAAGCATGTCCAAAAAAGGGCAATCAAAATGATGGTCTGGAAACCATAAATCCTTATGAGGAGCAACTTAGGGAGCTGGGTATGTTTACCTTAAAGAAGAAGTGATATGATAGCCTTGTTTAAATATTTGAAAGGGTGTTACATTGAGGATGGAACAAACTGGATTGCTGAAGCTCCAGAAAATAGGACCCAGAGCAATGGATTCAAACTACAGGAAAAGAGATCCCACCTATGTGAAAGGGATCTAGGAGTCCAAGTAGACCACAAGTTGAACATGAGTCAACAGTGTGATGCGGCAGCTAACAAGGCCAATGTGATTTTAGGGTGCATCAATAGAAGTATAGTGTCTAGATCAAGGGAAGTAATAGTGCCACTATATTCTGCTCTGGTCAGGCCTCACCTGGAATATTGTGTCCAGTTCTGGGCACCACAATTCAAAAAGGACATTGAGAAACTGAAGCATGTCCAAAGGAGGGTGACTAAAATGGTGAAGGGTCTGGAAACCAAGCCCTATGAGGAATGCCTTAGGGAGCTGGGTATGTTTAGCCTGGAGAAAAGAAGGTTAAGAGGTGATATGATAGCCCTGTTTAAATATTTGAAGGGATGTCATATTGAGGAGGTAGCAAGCTTGTTTTCTGCTGCTCCAGAGACTAGGACCCAGAGCAATGGATGCAAGCTGCAGGAAAAGAGATTCCATCTCAACATTAGGAGGAACTTCCTGACAGTGAGGGCTGTTCGACAGTAGAACACACTTCCTCGGAGTGTAGTGGAGTCTCCCTCCTTGGAGGTCTTCAAACAGAGGCTGGATGGCCATCTGTCGGGGATGCTCTGATCTGGATTTCCTGCATGGCAGGGGGTTGGGCTGGATGGCCCTTGTGGTCTCTTCCAACTCTATGATGTTTATCACACTATACTCTTAAAGTGCTACAATTCCACTTTGATTCCTCTAGCTGTCTCCTGTTGCATTCTGGGATTTGCAGTTTTAAGGAGGAGTATTTAGAATTCTCAGGTATTCTAAATACCCCTCCTTAAAACTGCCAATACCAGAATGCAACAGGAGGCAGATAGAGGAGTCAAAGTGGAATTGTAGCACTTTAAGAGTATAGTGTGATAAACATCTATGATTCTATGATTCTATGCTAGAATAATATTCCTTTAAATTGTGTAGAAAATATTTTGACTGACAGGCTGCATCATATGCTGTGAGAGTGTCCTAAAATGCTGAGTAGGAGCACATGGCATGATGCAACTTACTGCAAAAGGTTACATCATGCCATGGGGCACAGGATGATGATTCATAACTATCACAGTATATAAGTGTACTGGGAAACAGATCACATGTGGTTGGTGATTGTGGTTGAATGGCTTGTGGATCGTGGAGCTATACGTTGAATTACAACAGACAGTAAAGCTGATGGGAGTTGGTGGAGAGAATTTGTAAATATTTATACATATTGCAACTCACGATAAAGAACTTTCAAGGACTTGGAAAACATCAACTGTGTCTGTGGGTTTATTTGTTAAGTGTGGAATGTGATCAGTGCACTGCCAATACCTTTATCTGGTCTGTTGCTCTGTTACATTTAGCTGCTTTTGAGTGCATTGTCCTCAGATTGCACTGTAAGTTGGCATCTGAAGTGGGCTGCGGTTTTTTGTTTTTGTTTTTGCAAATTCAGAGCCAACAAGAACTTCCTGACATTAAGAGCTGTTTGACAATGGAACACACTCCTTCAGAGAATGGTGAAGTCTCCTTCGTTCAAAGTCTTTAAACAGAGGCTGAATGGCCATCTGTTGGGAATGCTTTGATTGAGTATTCCTGCATAGCAGGGGGTTGACTGCATGGCCCTTGTGGTCTCTTCCAACTCTATGATTCTATGACCAGAGCTTCATCTTCTTGAGCATTCTGTTCCCACAGTGGTGAAACAGTTGCCTATGGGAAGGCCATAAGTAGTAGAGGAAGCACAACAGCTCCTATTTCTGCTCCTCAGTGACTGACATACAGAGGCACAATGGAGTGGGGGGGTGGGGTTTACTGGATACATATCAATCATAACTGCAAAGTAAAAGAAAGTCAGACAGCATGTTGCAAACACTAAAGAAAAATGCAAAATGAACAAGAGGGAAAGGATTCTGTTCTGGATATTAAGCATCTCACTAGCATCTGCAAGTCAGAGGTTGAATCAGTTATCTGGTCTTCTGCTCATTATCTTATTAGCAGAACAAATGTTTTTTAAAATAATAGCTCTGTGTTTCCTGTAGACTGTGTTTCTTCTTCATTCATTTGCCAGTTCCCAACCCTTCAGTCCTCTTTTTCCTAATTCTTTCCTAATCTAGCGTTTAGTCTTTGGCTTAAGTGTAATTGTTAGTGCTAACTAGAGTAAGCCACTGACTCAAAGGAACTTACAGAAGCAAAATTTCCAAATTCTCACCAATTCTATTATCTTTGGGACTAACAATTAGATTTATACACTGACCTTTTTTTTTAATTTGAGCAAGACTGTATATTGGTCTCAATGTTCTTTCAGCAGATGTTTCATTACAGAGTGGCACTCCTCTTATCCCATTAACCTCCCTCCCCATTTTGGCTGAGTTTTTAAGCTTAAGTTTGATTTTGATTTCAGTGTATTATTTATTTAGTGTTTTTGCTTGATCTTTACCCTTTCTCAAACAGTGGAGCCCCCATCCACAACCATTCACACCTGGAGGAGGAGGAGAGGATCACAGAAGCACCAGGTTATGTCTCCATAGCTAGATGAAAAGTCATTGCATCATTCACTGAATCACAGGGATAGAAGTAATTGTTTCACATTTAGCTATGGAGACATGGCCAGACACTATTTTGACCCACCTCTTGGTCTCTTCCAGACATGAATGGCCACGGTGGGAGGCTTTAGCAGTTCTGAGGTAAGTTGGGGATGATTGGTGGCAGCAGAAGGAGTAAGGAGATATCAATCTCTGTCATGATCAAAAATAGAAATAAGTTGGTATAAAGTTAATTTACATTTCCATATGTCAATAACAGGATGCCACCTACAATTTTTAATGCACAAGCAGCACACATATAAGCACACTAATGCAAAATGTTAATACAAAATGTAATGATATCTAGCAGGAAAAAACAGCTTGTCCCACCTGTCTACTTGGTTGGGATGAGAAGGAGATATAGAAGGATATATCCTATACCTAAATCTCATGCAGTTTTGTGGGGGAAACGTTATGGCTATTTTGATCTCCTACTGCATATCAATGTGAAATGTGAATATTTCTATTTTCAAATACTATTCAGGGACTGGGAACAATCTAGTCTGAATTGGTCTGAAAGCCCAATACAAATGATTAAATCATGATGAAAACTAAATTGAGAGGTCAGAAGCCTTGCAGCAACCTTGTATTCAAGCAGTCTGAAGTCTTTTTCTGTAGATCTACTTCCCTTGAACTTGAATGAAGTATTGAAGTGACTCATTACAAATGTGTCTCACAAAATGAAAAGTGGTATATGTTTAAGGAGCACTGGAAAGTTTTCCTTTTATAAGATAAACTGGGGCACATTGCATTTTATTTATTTTTATCATTCTTTTATTGTTCTGAAAGCTGAAGGGCATTCAAGTGACTTTGTATCAGGATACATCAGGGGAGTACTTTGTGTCGTTTTTCATCTCAAAGAGACATATTGTTGGAAGCTGGCTCAGCTGTCCCAGATGAATAAATGTAAGTAGATTTCTCTGTACATGTTTGACAAGATTATGCCATTTAAAGCAGTTAGCATATTGACTTTTTCTAAATATCATGAACAAAACCTACAAGATGGAGCCATATATTACTCAAGTCTTTCCATTCTTTTTTGGGAACCTCATACATATTTCCTCCTTTCTTCCTTCAGAAATGATTATGGGTTAGAGGTGGCAACAAATTAATCACAACACTATTGGGGTCAGAATGTATTGTGCTTGAAAGCTTCAGTACATTGCCATTATTTCAAATTACAGTGGTGAATGTTAGAATTTAATGAGATCATTTTACAAAGAGGAGCCCTGGTGGCGCAGTGGTTAAATGCCTGTACTGCAGCCATTCACTCCTCAAGGTTGCGAGTTCAAGACCAGCAAAAGGGCCCAAGCTCGACTCAGACTTGCATCCTTCCGAGGTCGCTAAAATGAGTACCCAGACTGTTGGGGGCAAATTAGCTTACTTGCTAATTAGCTTACTTGCTGTTCACCGCTATGATCTTTCGAATAGCGGTATATAAATAAAACAAATTATTATTAATTATTATTAAAGTTGCTGGTTAGATATTTGCTATAGGTTTGATGAATAACAGGTTTGGGTGGGTAGATGGTCTTTGGAAGGTGAGTTGTCCTAAGT
Organism: Sceloporus undulatus; assembly: GCF_019175285.1. Taxonomy (NCBI): domain Eukaryota; kingdom Metazoa; phylum Chordata; class Lepidosauria; order Squamata; family Phrynosomatidae; genus Sceloporus; species Sceloporus undulatus. Next base: position 223,831,774 of record NC_056522.1, on the reverse strand, counting down.
GATTAGAATTCTCGGACAATTGACCCATTGAATTGGAGCTGGAGGAGGAAATCATGTACTTTCACTTTCTAAGTCCTATACAAACATTGCACACAGAAAAGAGAGTGAATGACCTTACTTCTAAGGTCAAAGAAACTAATGGATATGTATTAAAGGTGGATATTAATCAGAAAAGAGAACAAGCATGGCTTAGTGGTTGGAGCTTTAGACTGCAACTCTGGAGACCAGGGTCTGAATCCTGGCTTGACAATGGAAACCCATTAGGTGACCTTGGTCAAGTCACACACTCTCAGCCTCAGAGGAAGGCAATGGCAAGCCTGCTCTGAACAAATTCTGCCCAAAAAAACCATGATATCTTAGGGTGTCCATTAGTCAGAAACAATGTGAAGACACACAACAGTCTCTGAATATATGGCTGATTATGGCATTCAAGGTGTCATGCTGACATACCTGTCCACTGATTAAGGATGAAAGGTGGGTAGTCATATAATTGTAAAATTCAGAGTCAGATTAATTATGATATGAAAATTAATAAAAATCCACATGAAATGAAGAATTAGTTATATTGTAGAAATATTTCTCTATACTTCATTATTGGAAGAGGCTGCTGTTATATGCATTGCCACCAACACTTATGGAGCCACGCATGATACAAACAACTTTAGATAATTTTTCATATTTCTTCAGGCTCACTGTCATGGACGTCAAGTATACACCACTAGTCATTCAACCCAAATTAGTCAATGATGACACAGCTGACAACACTTTTATTCTTGTCTCCATAGAAATGTCTTAAGAAGTACTCCAGACACTGCGAAAGGAAAATAGGATGAAGCATAGAACTTGTTAGTGGCACTGTTACTAACTTAGCTGGGCGGTTAAGCTTCTGCATTTCTGATTTTTTGTGTGGTCATTCTTTTTATTTCAGAAATTTCTAAAGTAGCTGTATTAGTCTATTGGGGCAAAAAAAGTTCTGTTACATTTATATGACTAATATCTTTATAAACTTTCATGGAAAACAGCTGACTTGATGAGATGCATCCCATGGAATTGATTTGCTGTCCATAAAAGGACTGTGCCAAATAGTCCTTGTTAGTCTTTAAGGCACCACCAAATTCTAGTATTTATGTGTGTTCTTTCTCATGATTTTCAGAGTTTCCACAAACCATGGTCTTCTGTGGAATGTGTCACATCCATAATATCCAACAGCCAAATGTTTAACTGAAGAATGAATTAGACCAATTCATTGAGATTTAACCTATTTGTGTTGTGAGACAGATTTCACTACAAGGTCAAACATCTTGGAATGACTAGACAAAATCTAGAAACAATCTTGCATTTGGAGCAGACATAAAACCATTGGCTGAAACTAGAGGTTCAAGGTTTCTGTGGCTGAACAAAGATTCAGAGAATTCCCTTTACTGTAAGGCACAATAAGACGCAACCGGAAAATTAACTCTAGTGTTCCTGCAAAAGTGTTTAGACCTGGTCGTAGGACACTCAAGGCTCAACTACATTCACAACCTCCTCTTTCTCAATTAGACTCCATAAGATGATGGAGAGATTATCTCTAGAGAATGGTCAGAGATGCATGGGAACCCATTTTATCTGGAATTTTGAAAGGGCTGTTGAGAGATATGGGGTACCAACTGTTCACCACCATTCAAGGGCCTCCTGTTTCACATTGCAAACTTAGGCAGGATACAAACCGCCCAAAAAGGGTGGTCTCCCGCCGCCTAAGTTTGCTCCGCGAGGGAGCCGCAATGGACAAACCATGTGGCTCCGTCACGGAACAACCCACAAAAAGCGGGTTCTTCTTGTGGCACCTTTGTGACACCCCAGTCATGTGCTAGAGGTGAGGCCAATATGGAAGGTGCGTCCTCAGCCAACCCCTAGCACATGACAGGGGCAGCGCAAAGGCCCGTGTAAATCGGGCCTTAATTACCTTTTTCAGAGCATTGCATATTTGTGAACTAGTTATCTCCTCTACTGATGACACTTTCTGGATGGTTCCAGCAGCTGCACATTTAGTGCTCTAAAACGGACCAGAACTGTAAGGGGCCCTCAGTGTGGATGTATCCCGTACCAGTGTATTGGCATCAGGGGGAGGGGGCAAAGGAAGGATTCCGATTTGTGCACATCAGTGGTGATCCCCTTACCAAATAACAATTCTAGACCACTACCTCTGAAGCATTAGAGCAGCTGGATTTTGAGAGATATGCATTTGGGGTGCAGTCCTTCTGTATTAGCACTACATCTACAGTCACAGTATTGTGATTTCACTCTCTGGTAGTTAGTGCACTGAGCTGCTGGCATCCTTTGTCCTATCATGCATTCATCATTCAAATGATACATAGTTATTTCATCAGTGTTTATTCTATTGTTTGTAGATTGTATGAGACAACCAGATCTGGTGTTGACCTGCTGCCATAGTATGGTCAGATAGGCAAGCATTGTCTATCTCACTCAATCCATGAGTTTAAGCAGTTTGATTGCAACTGAATGTTTGGGGGAAAGGGAGCTATGGTGACTTGGACTATTTCTTTTATTATTTGATCCCCAAAAGCAACCCCCCCCCCCTCTCTCTCTCTCACACACACACACACACACACATCTCATATTGTTTTATCCATTCAGGTGGCAATGATTTGGGCCTGCTTAAAGGTAAAACCTTTATTATACAGACTATCACTGATTTTCAGTACATTAAGGCCCACTGGTCCACAATCCTGCCCTCACTGCCTTGATAGAGTTCAGTGGCATGTGAATTTGGAAGTACGGCATGCTTTCAGCAAAGAGTTGAGTCATTTTGCTATTTTATATTGTATTAAGAAAACTTCACCTCTACAGGGATGTCCCTCTTTTAGATGAAGGCAACTGGTTGTTCCTGAGAGACCTGCAAAGGAGGTGAAAGCTGGGTGGACTGACCTGGAATGAGCAAGAAATTAAGCAGAGGCTTGTCCCTTGTGTGTAGCAGGTAGCAGGGGAAGAAGGAGCAGGATACCACTGAGCATTGATAGGCACTATTTGCCAAAGGGCAGGTGTGGAGAAGCAAAGGCAAATGGAATGTCTGGAGTATCCAGTCAGGGACAGGCTGGCAAAAAGGTGGGAGCCTGCCTGGTGAGTGGCTATAAAAAGGAGGATGGAGCCATTAAGATGCTAGAACTGAATGTGTGAAGCCTGCAGAGGCAGGAGGGTAATTTAAAACTGCCAGGAGGTGCAGTTAGGGATTCAGACTGCCAGATAAGGAGAACAAATTGTAAAAGGACAAGAAAAGTCCAGTGTTATCAAAGGAATGTGTTCTGTGTGAATCAAGTCAGTGAGGGACTTAAACACAGTAAATTTGTAACAACAGAAGTAATATGTATACCATATATGTATATGTAATATGTATACCATAGCAACAAGCTTGAGAACCAACTACTAAGGAGATTGTTGCACTACACGCTTAAAGCATTGCTATTCTACTCTAACTGCTCTGCATGTCTCCTGTTGCATTCTGGAGTTTGTAGTTCAGTGAGGTCTAAGAGCTCTCAGGCTGAATATTCTTAATGCCCCTCCTTAAACTGCAAATCTCAGAATACAACAGGAGGCAGCCACAGCATTTAAAGCAGAATGGCAACGCTTTAAGAGTATAGTGTGATAATCTCCACTATCCTAAATTCTGCATGTAAATAAAAGTTATTTTCTTCATGTTCACCAAGGAGTGCCCTGAAGTGATTTATAGATAACATGAAACATGCTACCTAGAGTAATACGAACAATTAATAATAAAGACATTTAGGTTAGTGGGAGGGCAAACTGATAGGAAGATAGTTCTGAAGGAAAAGAAGCCCCAAACTATTTGGACCCAGTGTGGAGGGATCCGAGAGGCACAGTGTGAGGGGATCTAAGAGATCTAGTGTGAGAGATCTAAGAGATCCAGCAGTATAGTTTTTTTGTGGGTTTTTCGGGCTATGTGGCCATATTCTAGAAGAGTTTCTTCCTGATGTTTCACCAGCATCTGTGGCTGGCATCAAGATGCCAGCCACAGATGCTGGTGAAACTTCAGGAAGAAACTCTTCTAGAACATGGCCATAGCCCAAAAAATCCACAAAAAACTATGGATGCCAGCTATGAAAGTCTTCGAGATCCAGCAATGTTACATCAGATGCCTAGAATTGCCCCCCTTTGACTTCAGGACCCAGATAGCCTGAAGTTCATCCTCATTTTAAGTTACAGGACTTAAGAGAGGGGACTTCCTTAGGTGGTCTGTCCTTCAGCTAGGGCAGGCTGGGAAGCAATCCTGTTTCATGTAATATTCCTGGGGTTCAAATGCCTCACAGGGTGGCTAAGGTAGAGGTGACACTCTGCCCAGAAAACTGCTCTTTCCTTTGTGGTTTGTGTTGAAAGGGTCAGATTTTCAATAAAGCAAGAAAATATTGAATTCAGATGCATTCTAAAATGGAAGACATTTTGAAGTTTAAATTTCAACTGAAGACAGAATTTTTTCTGTTCGGAATCCTGGCACAACCGATAGAGAAATATGGAAGAATTGTTTAATATATACTTACTATAGTGTGAATACTGTATGTGCAGAAATGGAAGGATGTAGACACTCCATCATAAGAAGAATGGTATGACTTCAGAAATGGACAAATTGATGTATTTAATTTAGGAAAGATCTGTTAGTAACTTTTAAAAGAATGGGAACTGATAATTGACTATGCGAAAACATGGGGAGATATCAATTTTAAGATTTGAAGAATAGTAGATGGAACTAATAATTAAAAGTTTCTTTTATGCAGTTGTTTATACGAGGCCAAAGAAAGTAACAACTGTTACATTATTAACAATTTTAATCATAATTTAGTAAGTTGGAAGTCATATCTATCTATCTCTTTTCTGTATTGTCATTATGTGTAGTGTATTAATGTTAGTATATGTATGAGTACAGTGCGCCCTTTGTTTACGCGGGGGATCAGTTCCAGACTCTCCCGCGTAAAACAAATAATGTGTATGCTCAATCCCCATTTAAATGAATGGGGCTCGTGCATGCGCTGGCGCGCATGCGCCATGGGCGTGCAGCTCATTGTTCCCTATGGGACACGCTGCCCCTTCCTCCCTGTGCAGCTTTCAGCATATGCTGAAAGCCGCCTAAATAGCACCCGCGTATGACGTGGGCACACTGTATTGTCTAATGTGTAGATGTAGTAATTTCCCCTTATATATCTTGTTTTATAGTATCAAAAATTATCTATGTATACACACACACACACACACACTCTAAATGTGTCAGATTTAAATGGGTTAAATAAAGTGGCCCTGTTCACTTCACAGTCTTGTATCTCATCTCTTAATTACTGGAGTGGGATAGCAGCCAGATTCTATCTCATGACTTATATTCAGAGTTGTTTTTGCATCAACTTTAAGCCCCTGTCACAAATTATCATGACATTAACCACATTTCAAATATATATTAATATTATATGGAACTATTACCAGACTGGAAGCCATTTTTATCATTTAATTCTATAATAATGGGAAAAAAACAATAACAAGCCCAGTGTCATTTTAAAAAGGTGGTGAACATCTGTTCAGGGTTTGGGGGCACATTGGCCTTCCAGGGCATCTTGAAAGGCTGCATTCCCCCCTACTGCAACCCCTAAAAATGTTGTCCTCAAATGTTTCCCCCACTAGGGAACATGGGGACAAGTTTTCATATTTTTTGTCCCTTTCTGGGCCATTTCAGGCTCAAGAAAGTAGTAATGAAAGTACTACCTTCAGCCTGATTCAAATCAGAATTCCAATCTGAGCAAGGTGGTTTGTTATACTGCTGCTATGCATCTAATTGGTGTGCTACACTTGGTTTTGCGGGCACCATTTTTGCATGCTTATAAGCTCAAAAAAGAGGAAAGAAGCAGGTAGTCATAAAACAAAGAAAAGAGGACAAAAAATTAATGGAAGGATAAAATAAATGAATCAGCCACAATGTTCTCCCTCCCACCTTCCCATAGGAAGTGTTAGTACAGTGAAAACATTTCAAATCGAGAATAATTTTTCAGTGTGAGGTCAGTGAAGGTGAGGTCAATCCCCACAGTGACCACTTTTCATTGGTAGGCTAGAGAGGAATCCATTTTTAAAAATTCCTATAAAGAAAGATAAATGAGAATGTTCCTTGACATCTGTATCCCTTTTTCTTGCAATTCTTTGTCAAGGAAATTGTTCCTGCTAGCCACCCCTGAGCATTTTTGTCTCCTGTGGCTGTCATTCTTTTAGTGCCAGCTCTTTCAACAGTAATATTCATGCCTAGGTTTTTGTTTTCATCTATTTCAGATGTTCAAAAGTGCTTGAACTCTCTTCCAACTACCTTGCAAAGTTGTATCTCTGAGCAGAGAATGCAGTTCTGAACACATCTTTTCCAGGCAACTTTTATGACAATTGCTTACCTAAATGTAGTATTCCAAACCTGTATTTATTTTTTTTATAAAGGCAACAATGAAAAACTAAGAAGGGACAAAATATTTTAAGGAGGTGTAGCAAGGGAGTGAAGCACTCCAAGTGCCCAAACACATGCAGCCCCTAACACAAACATTGCCTACTCCTTTTTAACATATCATTGGACACCCTTTTTGTTCTTGCTTCTACCATGATTATAGATCAAGTAAAGTTCCTCACTACATTCACACACATATAAAAGCAAACTGTCTTGCATATATTCTTATATTTCATGCCAACTATAGTACTGTCCTTAGTACTGTATCAAGGTGAACAAGTGTGGCCCTCCAGATGCAATTGGCCTACAACTCTCTTCACTCTAGTTAACCTAGCTGATCCAGACACGAATGCTGGCCTTCTTGGCAGGTCCTTGGAACCTCAGAAGGGTGGCTTGCAAAAATTATTGTCCTGTGGCACAGACAGGACAGAAAGGGCTGCAGTCACTCCACTGCTGCAGCTGAAGACTCTGCATCAGAACAAAGTTAGTTGTATTCCTGCATTGTATCCCTGGCTGACTCTAGAAGACCTTTTGTTACCCTCAAGAGTCCATTGCCAGACAAGGGCCTTTCTTATCTGTTTCAGTGTTGCATCACATGCAGATCTAACCAAAAATGAAAAACCCCTTTGAGAGAGACAAAGCAGGCAAATGTTTCCATCAGAAGTTCCAAACCTTGTTATAATTTCTGATCAAAGTGTGCTGCTCTTTGAAATGGTTTCATTAAATCTGGCAAACTCTTCAAAAGCCATCAAGGCACTTGTTTCAGGTTAAATGTCTCTCGATATTCAAGTTATACATTTACATGTAAGAAAAGCTTCTTCCCTCCTCCTTTTCACTTTGAAAAAAAGGCCCTACATAATTAAAAGTTTTACAGGGCCTTCTGATTGATAAAAGTTTCAAGTGACAGCTTTGCAGTGAGCTGCCTCCCACACAGAAGTAATTTCCAAAAGCCTTTCAAGAGTTTTATGTAAGTTTATCTGGAAGGGTCAATGTCTTTATTAAAAATAATCAGCCAATATTTCTTTTTGTGATATTGCATAAATGGTGAAGAATGAACCAAACAAAATTTTATGTACATAATAATTTTCTTATGTAAGACAGCAACAATACAGAAATATTAATAAATGTTTATATTCTTGGCTGTAAAGAGCTAGAATTACAGCTTTGCAGACAATAAATTTGCCTGTCACTGGATGCAAGAAAATCAAGGTTGCAGATCATATAGTAGAAAGAAATCAGCACAATTGAAGGGATCTTTAATCACTACACTTTTACCTGATAAACCAGAAGTGGGCAGAATGCTGTGGTGTGGGACACACTGCACCATCCTTATCCAATTGAGGGCTGCTCTAGTTCTCCAATTTCTTGCCACATTTACTGGCAATATCCATTCTTGAATGTCTCCTTTTTTTCTGGGAAGAAAAAAGGAAATGGGCTCTCATGGTGGCTCTGAATTTCAATAGCAACAATATCAATTTCATTGGCAATGTGTGGTGCTACAGGGCCACAAAAATAGTTGGAGGCCATATGCAGGCCATGGGTTGCATTCTGTCAATCTCTGTGATTGATCTTGGAGAAGCCTAGCAACTGGCGTCTATGAACTAGAATGCATGAACTATTTGCTTGATTTAGATTATCATTCCTCACTCCTGAGAGGCCTGCCCTATTCCAACTCCCCTCAAACCCTGAGCTTTAAATGCAAATACTGTATGCCCCAGGGCAGCAGCAAATACCCATCCCTTCCTCTGCATGCAACCTGAGAAGCCAGTCAAGAAACAAACCCTTTACCAAAATGGTAACTTCTCACTACTCACGTGTCATTCCCTTATTTTATGCACAGTTTGCCATAGGCTAGTGGCACTAACTCTACTTTTCCCCTTGTCTCTCCACTCAGCCATCTAATATGGTCAGCAGACCACACTGTGGGTCCCTGCCTAGGTTCTGTCTAGTCAGTGTCTAGAACTGATAGGTGTAAGAAAAGTCATGCCCTATTTAGCCATTAAACCGCAAGAGGTCTGAACTGTGCAGAGCTCTGGATTCAAATACCTATTAAGAACAATCAAAGGGCCTTTCCTGTGCTGGTCCATCTAAGAGCTCCTTAGCATAATGGTTGTTGTGATGTGAACCACCCACAAGCCGATCTTAGCTCATGGTGATCCTGTGAATGAGACATCTCCAAGACTCCCTACCCTTCGCTATTCTTCTGTTCTTGCAGATTCAATAGCCATGGCCTCCTTAACTGAATCCATCCATCTAGCCTGTGGTCTTCCTTTCTTTCTACTCCCGCCACCTTTCCAAATATTGTTATCTTTTCTAATGATTCATGCCTTCTCATGATGTGGCCAAAGTACTTCAGCCTCATTGTAGTCATCTTTGCCTCCAGGGAAATTTCAGGCTTGATCTGTTCTAGGACCCATTTATTTGCTCGTTTTGCTGTCCACAATACCCTCGGCACTCTTCTCCAGCATCACATCTCAAATGAACTTATTCTCTTTTTGTTCATTTTCTTATCTATAAATGGTAATGGGGAATACAATTACTTGTACAATTCTAACTTTTGTGCTTAGTTCCATATCTTTGCTCTTTAAGAGCTTTTCTAGTTCTTTCATAGCTGCCCTCCTCCATTCTGAGACGCAGTACAGACCGCTGAAAAACGGAGGCCTGCCAGCACCAGTTTTTCCTCCAGAGGGAAGCTGCAGCCGCCAAACCACGCGGCTTCCCTCTGGGGGGGGGAGTACCCGAAAAAGCGGCTTCTTTTAAAGCTGCAGGGGCGGCGTAAAAAGTGTGCCACCGGCACACTCGTTATATAAGTGCCACGCGCCAATGTGCAGGTGTCACGTGGCTCTTACATAACAATGGCGGCAGCTGTGTATACAGGACGCCAATATTATTTCGCTGCAGCCACATACTAGGGTTGTGGGACGTGCAGTCGCTCTGCCCCACGCAACCCTAGTACATGACCAGGCCTCTGCAAAGCACTGGTCTGGACCACACCTGAGTCTTCTGATTTTTTGACTGCAGTCACCATTTTGATCAATGTTTGATCCAAGATATAGGAACTCTTGCTATTTCTGTGTAACCCTGTGATTATAAAAAACTGACATCCCTCAACTTCAGGGCTTATCCCAATGTTTTACACTAAGATGTCGCCACTAAATCACTGATTTACATGGCCCCAAAGAATTCAAATAGTGAAGCTACATGGAAAAGCACATGTTCATAGCTTGAACTCCACAAATCCTTTCAACAACACTGTAGGCCCTTTAACACCTGAAAGAGGGACGCAGTTGTCTCTCTGCAGTCCCACTTCTACTGACCATCCTTTAAGTATTTTTCTGAACCTGATGTTCCCTGCTAAATTCAGAAGTCCCTGGGTCTATGCCTCAAATGACAATGCAACTAATTTGGATCAAATAGTCCATATAATTTATGTAATTACATAAATTGGGTGAAACAAATATACCAAGAACAAAATGCAAGAATCATAATTAGGAGTCTGGACAATTTACATGTATGCAGATTGCTCCAAATTCACAAATAAGCCTGCCATAGTTGCTCTTGATACTGGATACAAGCGTAAAGAGCTGCCATAATTGATCCAGCATGGCCTCTTGGCCATGAGTGCCAACCGTCTTAACACCACTTCTATGAGATAGGGCATCAGCAATGCCTTTTTCTACCCTAGGGATATGACAGGCCAGGAGGAGAATACTGTACTCCAAGCATCACAAGATCAGCAGCATGCACTGTAAAGATTTGGGTGAGATAGAATTATGTATGTGGAAAGTAGTTAGGTTGTCACACTAGAAATAGAATGAGTAGTTTGAAAATTTCCCCCTGCCAGGCCACAACCAGGATAGCAAAAAGCTCCAGAATCCCTTGTAATCCTGTCTGCTTACCACTCAGGATGCCAGTCAGCCTTGTGCCAACAAATAAAAACTGAGCCCTGAAGCTTCCACTGCATTTAAACATACCTGTAATTCTGCTCTGAACTGCAAATCTTCCTACCAGAAGACCTCAGTGTAGCTAACAAAAAACAATTCTCACACCCTAATTTCCTCCATTATGCCAGCAGTGACCTATAAAAGATATTAGGGCTGCAAGAGACCCTTTATAGCAGTGATGGCAAACCTATGGCATGCATGCCAGAGGTGGCACTTAGAGCCCTCTCTGTGGGCACATGTGCCATCGTCCCAGCACAGAGTTTGCCAGAGTTTGTTACTAGAAAGCCAGAGGGACATGGCACTTTGCAATAAATAAGTGGGTTTTGGGTTGCAGTTTGGGCACTCAGCTTCGAAAAGGTTCACCATCACTGCTTTATAGCATCCCAAGAATGTTGTAGAAAGACATGTCCTGGAGCTACTAATTTGCATGTGAAGCTGAGGTGACTCACAAGTCCCTGAACCTCACACAGCATATTATTGTGGTAAACCCTGAGTACTCAATCTTTTCCATTAGTAAGCAATAGGGTTGGGCAATTAAGTCAGTCCCAATTCCTCAAAATGCCAAGGTAGCCAAGATGACCTCCATTTTCTACTCACTCAGAGGGCATCCAAGAAGTCAGCCAATAACTGAAACATGCCATGGGATAGGTGCACTGCCACATCTCAAGTGACCCACAAGGGGATAATCATCCATATAATGAGCAATGGAAGACAATCCAGATGCCCAACACAGTGCCCATTCAAGAAAGGTGCTAAACCTCTCAGACACCATACTTTCCATGGGAAGTACCTTGTGCATATAAAACTGAGTACTTGAAGGCAAATCCTAGCAATTCAAAATCATGAGGGTGCACTATATAGATAAAATGTCACATTTGCCTACTTCAGCACCTTGACCACAATTCTGTACCATACTTACAGCAGCAGCAAAAGCAGTTTGCCAAACAGTGCTGAAGTGAGCAGACATGGCAACATTCACCAATTCTCCCTTTGGATAAAAGAGATGGTAAATGAGATGAAATTCCCTTGGAGCCTCAATGTACTCAACCAGTGGACAATGAAAAGGACAAATGACTCTACCTTCTTTGATATTGTCAGACATCATGGTACTGACAACCTCCTGAAAAACCTTAACTGACTTCAAATTGGTCATGATAAAGTCCCTACTCCCACCCTGACAAAGAGTCCTATACCCAAACAAAAATCACAACAGGAGATAGTCACTTCCCTCTCTGTGTTTGCCTTTAGATAGTTCACTGGTTCTTGCAGTTTAATTGAACTGGGACACCCTTTGGCCAGGAACACCCAGGAGTTTCACCTGTTTTTGTACCCTGACACTTTCAACCAATGCCCTTGCCTGCACATCTCTTGGAGAAATTGATACAGTAGCAAATCCTCTGCAAACTGGGTATTCATGCTGGAAATATCTAGGCTGACAGTTCTGGTGTCATTGCACCCCAGACTCCCAACAAAGAAAGTAGTATTTGACCACCTGACTCTCCCTGCATGTGGCTTGGTATAGAAGAAGCAGACTTGTGGCTGCTGTTTATCCCAGTGGAGGGAGGGATTGATTATCCTGAAGGCTTCATCATATTGAACCATACAGGATCTACAAAATCAACAAAGCTGCTGTCGATTATGTCTATTGTAATGTAAGCAGGGTGCATTATGGCTGGGTTTTGACCAGAAGTCCAGCATGGATTAAAAACCTTAGGAGCTAGTTGCCTCAGGTCTGACCAGCCTTCCTTTTCCTTACCATCTCCTTGTCCTATTCCTTCTTTTTCTCCTTCCCCTTCCTGTACAACAGTTTAAACATATCAACATACTCCCCTTTCCAGAGGTATTCCTTTCTGACAGAAAGAAGATGACTTAGGAGAGGAATTGATATCCAAAGGCGAGAACATGGAATGGGACTAAATTATAACCTGTGTCAAAATCTGACAGGTGTGGTCACATAGTGCTTGAGGCTGCAACCAGAGAATGCCACCTCCTTGGGCCTGGCTTTGAATCCCCAGCTGCATAGCTACACTAGGGGATGACCACACTCCCTGGTCCCAGATATGCCCAAGGGGCTGGAAAGGGATAAGCCCAGCCAGTTGGAAGTGTAGCTGCTGGCTGGCTCTAGGGTTCCAATGAACACCCTGAATGTTCAGTAATTAACTAAGTCCTAGACTCACCTGCATGTCCTGCCACTTCAGTCTGCTCAATCCCATCATGCAAAGCCTCTTCACCTCTACACTCTTCCAATGGCCATATTAGGTTCAGCTGGAGACATCACTTTAATGACATGAGATTGCCTGGAGCTGGTACCTTCTTGCTCAAGAGCAGATAAGTGACATAGAACCTCTGCCATGGGCCTAGATTGTTTATTAAGGATAGTCTCAAAACATGATGTTACATACTCATTCAAGGAATCAGAAGAAATCATGAAAGGGGGCCTTTTAACAAGTGCCTTCCATGCAGGTTGCTTGCCCTTATTATTTCCTTTTCCCTTCTTGGGCAGCATAACTAATCCCAGTTGTATCCTAAAAAGATAGTAGGGAACTAGATACAAGTGTATGTCTCCTAAGGCCTACAAGACTGAGAAAATACTCCCAAATGTTATTGCACAAATTGGAGTATTCCTCAAAAAGGCAGCAAGTCAATCAGGTATTGGACTTAACCCAAGTAGTGGGTTAAGCCACAGGTATTGGGTTAGGCATCCCAAGAAAAAGGCCCCAAAAGGTCATGATTAGTCTCTATTAAAGCAAGGATCCAAAGTAGGACATGGTCTCATATGGCAAAAAGCCCAGCAAAGGCTATCATGTAGGCTTATTAAAGTTAGGTTACCTCACCTGAACTAAACTGCAGGAAGTAGCCCCAAAGGCCCAAGAAAGGCCTGATGGGCCATAATTACTCCTCCTGGGGTGCAGACAGAAAGGTCCCAAAAAGCCTCTGCACATGGAAACCTAGAAAGACCAGATTCAGGTCTCCAGAGAATGGGCAACTTGCTAGTATACTTAGGCCTTGTGGGGGCCAGGGTATAGTCAAACCACTAGGGATAAATCCATTCACTGTTCCCAGCCAGAACATGAAACATGCCCCATAAATGTATGCACACACACACTGATGCCTCTGGAAAGCCACCCTACACCACCCTATACACCACTTTTCCAAATCGCCAATCCCCAGCCACACCGCTCAAAGTAACAGTAGCCATGATCAAAATTGCCTTTTCCCATTCTGATCAAAGTGGCCCTGAATGCTTCCTTGATTGTGCTGGCAAACTGCTCTAAAAATGTGGGCTTCCTCATTTTGGTCAATGTGTATATCCTCCTCCATTACCAACCAAGAACTGAAAAGGCTAATATGAGGGTGAGCTAAGTGGCACAGTGGTTAAATGCCTGTACTGCAGCCACAGCCAGTTGTAAGGTTGTAAGTTTGATCCCAGGCAGGGCTCTAAGGTCCACTCAGCCTTGCATCCTTCCGTAAGTCACTAAAATGAGTGCCCGGATTGTTGGAGATAATTAGTTTACACACTGTAAACTGCTTATGGAGTGCTTAGAAATGTACTTGCTATTGCTTACTATCTATGCTCTGCTCAGACACTGGATGCATCATGACACTACATCATGTCTCAGCCTCCACTTTCAGGGCATGCACAGCTGGGCCCATTCCCTCTACCAGCCCATAGAGCTATGGAAGGGCAAAACAGCATATGCTGAGATACATACATTACATTATTGACCTTACCTGGAAAGCGTGTTCAGTTCTGTGCAGCACAATTCAAGAAGGATGTTGACAAGCTGTAGCATGTCCCGGGGAGGGTTGCTAAAATCTGGAAACCATGCTCTATGAAGAGAGGCTTAAGGAGCAGGGTATGTTTGGCCTGTGGAAGAGAATATTAAGAGGTGATAGCCCTATTTAAATATTTGGAGGGATGTCATATTGAGGATGGAGCGACTTTGTTTTCTGCAGTTCTGGAGACTAGGACACAAAGCAATGGATTCAAACCCATACAGGAAAAGTAATTCCACCTAAGCATTAGGAAGAACTTCCTATGATAAGAACTGTTAGATAGTGCAGTATACTGTCTCAAATGGTGGTGGAATATCTTCCTTCAAACAGAGGCTGGATGGCCATCTATCAGGTTTGCTGTGATTGTGTATTCCTACATGGCAGAGTATTGGACTGGATGCTGCTTGAGATCTCTTCCAACTCTAGAATCCTATGATTCTATGTTATGATGTTTTTTTGTTGCATAATTGATCAGTACTTTAGTTTGTATTGGTCTACCATTGGAACTCTTGACAGACAAATGTAACCCCATTTGCAGTGAAAAGAAATTCCATACTTTCCAGACATCCTACAACTTACTCCATCTTTTCACTAGTTTTTAAGCAATAGACAAATATAAAGAGTAATGGAGTTTCAAAAGAAAACCTTGTGACAGAATGAGCCACCTATTATTCTTCTAAGACACCAGTGCACCACCAAAATCTACCAGATATAGCCCAGCAAAAATTGCCAATGGGAAGCAAAATCAAAACATAATTTGCTACTTTGAAGAACAATCTCATTCCTAAATGGCCTGACTAGGAAACATATACCTTTTTAGATTGCCAAAGAAGTTATTTCTGTAACTAGTACAATTCAGGGTGACAACTCCTGCATTTAGAGCTGGGAGACAGGTTTTATATGAAAAGTGACAGAGAGAAGATATGATAGATTC
The DNA here is from genome assembly GCF_019175285.1 of Sceloporus undulatus. Taxonomy (NCBI): domain Eukaryota; kingdom Metazoa; phylum Chordata; class Lepidosauria; order Squamata; family Phrynosomatidae; genus Sceloporus; species Sceloporus undulatus. Next base: position 223,816,644 of record NC_056522.1, on the reverse strand, counting down.
CAACTATTGTATAAGGGCCAAAATGCAAACTAAAAACAAAAAATCCACATAACTAGATTATATTTTTGACACAAGATGTGAAATACTTAACAGAAACCAACAGCATCTTCCTCCTATTCCTGCAAAGGTACAATGAGCAGTGCCTGAAAACCCTGTAATCTCCTGAGATTTGTTCTGTCCAGGTTTGGGAAGTAAAGTGGGGCAGGGGGAAAAGTAAGAAGACTGAGTTTGTGAGAAGCTGACACAAAGAATGTGTGAGTGCAAGAATTTTGTCAGAAGCTGGCACAAGATAATGTGGATGAGCAGACACCATCAGAACTATGAATATCTCACTTACAATGACATTTCTGGGTGCTGCTAACCCTGAGGTGTTGGATAGATGATACAAGCGACACAGCTGTGCGGGAGAGCCCGGGAAGAACTTTATGGGGAGGAGGGAGGAGAGAGGACATACCATGTATCTCCTTCCCAGCTTCCCTCTCTCTTCACACCGGTGTGTGGTAAATACAAGGGGGCCAGTGGGATCGACAACGGCCCGTTGTGAGAGAATCTCAATAAGTTGAGCACAACTGAGCTCTTCAAGTCCACAACGATAAGCTCGATACCAAGGCACTTTGGCCAAAGGAAACGTAAGCACCCACCAAAAATATTAAAAACCGTTGGAAAAATAAAGAGGAGGGTTCCTGCAACCCGGACAAAGGTCTTGCCCGCTTGCCGGGAATAGCCAACCAGAGGCAGATGATATAAGCCACGCCGGGCCTGTAAAAGTACAGGCTCAGGCACACCAGTTAATTAGGTAGCTTTGCACGCAGGCACCATTCCAAGGAACACAATTACGTCAGTAGCATCGTCTTGAGAAGACTGAACTGGCACACCACACATACCACGTCCAAAAAGTTTCAATCGCCACGGATCAACAAACAGTACCTCTTTAATATATAGCATTTCCTTTACTTTGTATAACAGGAATTGAGGGAATAGTAAAACAGCTAGGGCAGGTGGCGTTAACACGTCACACTCACGCATAATAACAATTTTTGACCGCAAAAATGACACACAACTTCTAAGCACAAATAAAGGCTAAAGCATAGCCAGAAAAGTGCAGAGTAAAGAGCTTAGATTTAGTGTGCGAAAATGGATCTAAGTAGAGCCAACTGAAAAATTCTCTGCAAGACAGTTACCAGGCGAGGTCGGTTCACAAGCTAGGGTTATCAAAGTCAACGCACCCATCGTGGGAAATACTCAGACCATGCTTGAAGCAAGGGGTTACAGCCAAGCCCTCGACTGCAGAAAATACTAAAATTACAAGTCAAAACAATGCACTATGGATGTTTTCTAGAATTTTAAGAAATTTTCAATGGCAAACCATCAGCCGGTGAACATCACCTAGATTGGAGAGGAGGACTGGTATTAGAGAAAAGAAAACTAGAAGGAAAGAAAAAAAACCCGGCTTTGTGGAACTCATCTATGATAGACTGGATAAGCAGCTGTTTCTGAGAGGGACTGAAGGACTAGAGCAGTTCGAAGATGGCTCAGTTCATACATAAATTTCCTGACATGGTTTACTACAATAAAGTGGGTCCCACACAGTGGTAACATCGATAGAAAGCAATATTGGAGAGTTATATCCCATGCTCTCATCACGTCTCGAACCGGACACTGTTGAGAGTGCCGGAAATGAAGAAATGTTGCCGAATAAAGCAAGGAAAAATATAACAATCAACTCACATAAGAAAAATTAATGATGCGATTTGGGGACTGTGATGGCGAGCATAGATACCTCTGTCGAATGGGTCATAGAATAATAGGACCAGGTACGAGATCCGGGTAGTGTGTTGGCCATATGCAATACTAGTAATATCCAAATCCACAAAACAATGTTACATTTAGCAGTCAAGCAAGGCCTGCACAAATACATGATGCAATGTTTAAAGCTCCACTGGTTCTTCATCAGAAGGTGTTAAGAATCATACGGAGGGGGAAAAATAAAAATAAGAAGGTGTTTCTGGTGTTCTTGGAGATATCTCTATAAACAGCGTCACTTCTCCTTCGAGCCATGTGGCGCTGGGAACAAACATTCAAGTCCCAGGGTAGTTCTTTTGCTTCTCATTTTTCCATTCCTAAATTCATTTATCCTGGTGTGGTCCCGGATTTATGAGCATTTCTCCACACAAACAAACACACCCGCATTCGTATACAAATGTGGCAACAGTTTGTGCTATTATAAAACATTTAAATTTATTTTTACCAATCAAAAACATCTTTGTGTTCACTTTTCCGCCATCAGTATATGGCATTTTAGATCATTTGATTGGGTATCTCCAC
>NC_056522.1:223812188-223814294 GCF_019175285.1 Sceloporus undulatus | reverse complement strand
TGCAAAATTCAGATAATTTTTCAAAATATTTGAATTTTAGTATGCACCTTGATGTGAAAGTGCAAAATTAGGCAGATTTGCATTAATTTGTAAGCCAAACATATGTATCCCCATCCAAAAATAGTTGACTTTGTATTAAAATGCAAACTAAACTATCAAAGCTCTCATCAAAAATAGATACCAAGATCAGAGGGTGGGTTTTGTTGGAATGGATCAGCAATAGTTTCTGGTTCAATAAACATTTTCAAGTTGTCCATATATAAGACTGTGATCATGGAATACTGTTTGTGTAGGGGTCAAACCAATGGTTACCAACAGGAACTCTGTTGTGCTGTCACTACAGCCACTACCACAAAATGGCTGCACCAGCCTCCATCAAGAAAAAAAACCCTCTAAATAACAACTGCTGTGGAAAATAATGACTGCCACCTCTGTCTGACATAAAACCATACTGTGGAAAATAACCTTTCAGGATATTGCTAATCTTTTTTATTTTATTTTAGGGAGGTTTTTTTTAAGCTGAAAATTCAGATTCCATTATTCACTTAAACCTGCAGAAAGGGTGTTTGCTACCCCAATTTCTGTAACTAATTAGCACATGAACTAATCAGCATGAACAAGGTTAAAGTCTTCATATTTAAAATGAAATAGGATCATCAAATATTCATCAAACATTACCAGGTTCGAATCTACATTTTTTAAGTGAAATACATAGTTAATTCTTGGACTAATTAGTTGCTGAAAATTGCTGTGGCTGGTAATGATAAGAATATATAGCCTTCTTTAATGATGTATTACTTTATAAAGTCAGAAGATAAACTATGATTAACATACCGGATAACATTTTGATGATTACTCAATTAGATGAACACTACGATGTATTTGAAAATGGCAATGATCCTGATTTGATCATTTCAAGCAGAGAATTAGAGCCAGGAGCAATTTCAACCTTATTATGCCTGGGATCAGAAAACAGATCCCACCGTATGAATGCAAATTTTGCAAGGAATTCAGTGGAACTTCTCTGCTGCTGTAACACTAGAATCTTATGTGTCCAAACACATATAAAGGAGAAAAATGGCTAGATGGTTCAGTAGTTAGGCTTCCTTCAGAAACTGGCAAACTGCTAGAAAGACATTGGTGTAAATTCCAGAAGACAAAGAGTATTCCCCTGAGAAGACAATTCAGGTCTGAGCTGAGATTTCCTCAGGTTTCTAGAGATACTTGCTAGGTAAAGAAATATTTTCCATGATAGTATAGTCTGTTTATTACAACAGCTAGTTCTCATGGCACACACTTGAAGTGAAATGGAAGATTGTCTCAAGATGGTGGGGAGGTGCCTGTACAGAGAAGATTGATCAGAGAATTCACCTGAGAGAAAAAGCAATTCACCTCTTTTTGAGGGTCTTCCTATTTCTTCCATACTTTACTTTCTGACTCTCCTTCATTCTTCATCATATTTTAGAATGTGGTGAAGTGTTTAGTTCGATGTGTGACATAGCTGCTGATGTGTAATCCTTCACAATACTAAACATATAGTGGATGAGTATCACCCCCATACTGATTGATAATGATGAATAACATTATTTTGGACAAAATGGGATTCTACGCACACACACACACGTGTGGGCATGTGTATGTGCACACACACACGTGTGCACATGTATTTCAGACACATCAATATTATCCTAAATACTTACATTGGGTATCAGCTGTTGTAAATAGCAGTACTGTGTCTTTTGATTCCTCATCTGGAAATGCACTCAGTGTGGATATCTATCAGTATTCATCTAAATGTGGTATGGATTCTATTGAACCTTCTTCTTGTCACTAGCCAACATCACTACTGACATGCATGCAGTGGGCCACCAATAAAATATGCATTAGTTTATAGTGCTACTTGGGGAACCAAGAATCCAGCATCAGCAAAGATTTTGAGGGACACTTAAGGGATTCCAGAGACATTCTATTGATATCCAATTGTGCAAAGATGTAAATGGAAAGCTCTATGGGCGTCAAAGAGGATAGTCTATATTTCCCTACCAAGCAGACATAGAAGATTATCACACTAGGGCTTACCATCTGTCAATTGTCCCTGGATTGTTG
>NC_056522.1:223811530-223812088 GCF_019175285.1 Sceloporus undulatus | reverse complement strand
TCCCATCGGGTTCCCAATGTGTTCCAGGAGGCGCCATTTCTGGGAACGCTTTTGAAACTGTTCCCAGAAATGGCGCCTCCTGGAACACATCGGGAACCTGATGGGAATGCCGGTGGCAGCGGCGGCGTTCCACCGTGCGGTAAACTAGCATTCTGGTTCCCATTGGGTTCCCATCACGCTCCGTGCGCGCCCGCGCTCGTGCTCGTTAGAACACATCAGGGGACAGTTTTGCCCCCATGCGATAACCTTCAAGGAATCTGGAAACTGACATCCAAAATATCTTCTGCAGACAGTACTGAGCTTGATGGACTAATGGCTTGTTACATTTCTTTTACTATCATTGCTTCCTGTATGGACTATTAAAAATCACCCTTCAACCACAGACATGTCATAATTGCCAATGATGTTTATCACACTATGATCTTAAAGAGCTACTATTCCAGTGTGACTCCTCTAGCAGCCTCCTGTTGCATGCTGGGATTGGCAGTTTTAAGGAGCTGAACTTCTCTGCCTGAGAATTCTAAATACCCCTCCTTAAAACTGCCAATCCCAGCATGC
>NC_056522.1:223806459-223811430 GCF_019175285.1 Sceloporus undulatus | reverse complement strand
CCAATGTCTTCAAATAAACCCTGATATGTAGGGGATGGAGAAGAAGGATATTATTGGTTGTAGAACTGTGAACTTGGTTGCTAGCATTGTAGCTACAGGAAAGGCAACATAGAGCTCTGAATACCAGAGCAGATTGGGGACAAACAACCTAATTTGTTCTGGAATTCAGCAAAGGGACTGTTGCTTAATATTTGCAAGAAGGTGTGCTTTTTAGGAGCTTCAGGGGAAAGGCCTCGATGAGATTTTGAACAAAAAGGACTGAAAGAGAAAAGTTAAGATGACAAAGATTGTGTGAGCAGACGAATGATCATTGGAACAAAAATTGCTTCAGTAATGCATACGCCTGTAAAGAAAGAAAAAAGAAAGAAAAAAGAAAAAAAGAAAAAGCCAGTTACAGCAGTACAGTACTCACTGGCAGCCACTATTCAAAGCCTGCTTGATGTGAAAGCAATTTCAGTAGTAGGAAAACAGCTATAACTCTTTTGTGAGATTACCGGAAAGAGTAATGAGAAAAGGGTTGTAGGTGGAAACTCTATTATCCCAACCTCAATTATCCAACTCCTCTGATTATCAAAATTCTATTTTTGTGACCCACACTTCTCAGATCAACAGTGACATTGTGTATAGAATTTTTATATTGCCATTTTGCCTAGTTGCCACAATAAGATTAAGGCTCACTATATTTCATCAAGTCCACGTTCAAAGCAAAATATAAACACTGAATGGAGTTCTTCCCTAGAGCCCCACTATCATTTTTACCCACATCCTTACTCATCTGCCAGGTGCTCTCCCAGGCTATTAAGGGGAAAATTTATAATGGTTGCCAACAGGAAAAGGAAGGAGCAGACAAACATTGGTTGCTAGATTGAACACAAACAAGTATAATGATATGAAGTTAGGGGAATGTTTGTATGCATAAAATCCACCAGCTAAGAAACTACAGGGGTGAAAATCATGTGGCTCTTCAGGTATTGTTGGGCTGCAGTCCCAGTCAACCCTCACCATTACCTATGTTGGCTACGGCTGATGGGAGCTGTAATCTGACAGCAATGGAAGGCTACCTCTCTGCTATCAGAAGCCCCACCAGCAGAAATGCCAGATAAATAACTGTAGAGGAAAATATGTTGGTTAATACTGAAGGCACAAGAACAAGTTGACTGAGACTGAGGTTGCTCTTGATCTTGTAAATTTTACATTTTTGGATTTGACCTCCCAGAATCTACCAGTCATACATAGATTAGAGGACTTGCCTGGAGTCTTTATTCCTGCAGAAAGTAAAATTCATCTCTTCTCAACCTACCTTACCTGAAGAAAAGACTACCATGATAGAAATAGCAAGTACATTTCTATACCGCTTATCAGTGCACTTGAGCACCCCCTAAGCAGTTTACAAAGTGTAAGCTACTTGCCCCCAACAAGCTGGGTACTCATTTTAGCAACCACAGAAGGATGCAAGCCTGAGTCAAGCTTGAGTCCTTTTGCTGGTATTGAACTCGCAACCTCATGGTTTGTGAATGAGTGTTGCAGTACAGGCATTTGCTGACCAACTCATTGAATAACAAGACTAGACACAAAGAACTGGGTTGTAAAATGGGCAACTTTATTAAAACTCAACCTATTTAATTTAATTTCTTTGAGAACTGCAAGCCCAGGGGGGAGAACCTTGTGTAGGAACAGCTGGCGTATGGTCTTCTCCAAGACCAATTCCCCAGCTTCCAAAGGGCGAAAACACCTGAGCCCTAAGGGCAATCCATAATTTGGGTTGCTCCCCAGCCGGCCCTCATCCGGAAGGCCAACCTAAGACTCCCCCACTTAACTCTCAAGACTTAAGTGAGGGTTTAAATCTCAGGTCAGCCCCAAGGCAAGTCTCTATCCCTTCGTGTTTAGTCTCAAGACGTAAACCTCAGTTCCAGAAACCCACTTTCACCCTTTAGGAGGGTGCCGAGGTGTTCACCAAAACATCTATCTCCCCCCCGCCTATGCCATGAAGCCTATTTATGGCCACACCCTAAGCCAATTGTCCAATTCCCCAATTACCAGTGTAGGGTAGGCAAAAACCCTTGGAAAAACAAGGGCAAAAATTCCTACCCGCCCCCAAAGCGACCAGAATGAATCTCACCCTGTTGTCGAGGCGGGAGGATGGGCCAGCGATCAAGGCAAGTGACAGGGAGATCAGGTGGGAGAGCCTCAAGCAGGCTAAGCCCCGCCCACTCCCTGCTAACAGCCACCATTTTTATTTAAATTTCTGGTCTTTCCAATGAGAGGCCAGCAAAGCCTTCTCCCAGGACCAATAGATTGGGAGAAGTATTAACCACTGCGTCACTGCCATGATCCCTGACAGGTATGTTTTGGTGGAGTTATACAGCAGTGGTGATGTCTAGTTGCCTTGAGTCCAGTTTGGGGGTAAAGGTAGACTATACAAGTGGTGGTGTAGAGAGATTTTGTAGCACCTTTTAGACTAACTGAAAGAAAGAAGTTGGCAACATGAGCTTTCATAGGCTTAAGTTTACTTCTTTCAGTTAGTGTCAAAGGTGATACAAGATCTTTCTACATATTGATTCTATGACTATATCTGATGATGATAATGATGTTAATGGCGGGTTCCACACCGCCCAAAAGTACGTGCTCGGCACGTACTAGGGTTAGGAAGGGGCGTCCTTTCCAGATGCCCCTAACCCTAATACGTGCCGAGCATGTACAAAATGGTGGCGCCCATTCTACATGGGCACCTCAATTTTGATGTAGCGGACGCTTAGCATGCGCACTTCGCAGTGCGGAAATGATGCCGTGAGTATGCCATTGGCGCCTTGTGTCATCATAACCACACCGCAAAAAGAACCCACTTTTTGCGGGTTTTTTTGCTGCGCCAGGGAATCATGCGGTTTGTCCACTGCAATTCCCTGGCGCAGCAAACACCGGCGCCAGAAGACCGCCCTTTTGGGCGGTCTGTAAAGCACCAATGTTTGTCATTTTGTTTCACTGTTTTGGCTTTCTCCCACTTCTACCCTCTTGTATTGAGTGCACACCAAATGCATTGGTTCTTTCACCAAGTGTAGCATAAGCATATCTCTGACCCTGTTGTGATGTGAATACAAGATTGTTCTGTAACTATGCAGTCCTGCACACAACAATCTAAGATAAGTCTGATTTGAACTAAATGGAACTAATGCCTGAGTACACTTGATCAGGATTGCACTGTTAATTTACAAACTAAAACTTTTTGGACAAGCTACGTGGATGTAAAACTTGCCTTAAGTCAGGAAACACAGCTTTAAATGTGCAATCATCCAAACAGCTGAATAATTCATTAGTCTGCCTAACCAACTTCAGAAAGTTACTTTGAGGTTAACACTAGGGGAATGACCATGCATATTTACCTGGTTTCCTTTAAAAGTGATATAACACAAGAACACTAACAACAAATAGAGCATTTAGTGCCACAAACAGTGTCATTTGAAAAACTCAATAATTACAAATTCCTCTGAAAGTGAGCGAGGAGACCTTGTATCAAGGTCCCCATACAGACAGGCCAAAATAAAGCTGCTTCAGGCCACTTTGGAGGTACGCTGTTTAAATGACGCATGCGTCCTGAGAGTCCAGAAGCAGTGCCAAAGCCACACTCCAGTCCTTAGGACTGGAGCTTGGATTTGGCGTGGCTTCCTGATTCTTAGGACGCATGCATCATTTAAACAACATACCTCCCAAGTGACCCAAAGCAGCTTTATTTTGGCCTGTCTGTATGGGGCCAAGGACACTTTAAATACAGATAGTAAGCTGCATAACTAAAAATGATGCTACCCTTAGAGCTTTGCCAGTACAATGAGAATAATAGTGTTTGTTTTTTTAAAAAATCTTTCTAGGCAAGCTGGCTTTCCCAATGCACGTACATGCTAAAGCAGTAAATTATCCCAGCAAATGATGTTTTATGATGAATATTAAAGTAGCCTAATAACATTTACTATTCTATTCAGTAATTATTTGAGAATAATTAGGAGCAAATCACTATAAGCTGTCAGCTATTGAGTATCTATAACAGCACAACTTAGCTTTAATAATAGCCTTTTGTTTCTCTTCATTGCATTGTTACTGTGTGCTGGCACAGTCCACACATCTGACTCTCTAAAATATCCAGAAATGCAGAAACTGGTTATTGCATGAGCTTTCACCCCCTAGTTGGTTTCTCTGACCCCTGTGTAGAAGCAATCAGGTCTAGATAAAATGGGGAAAATGGAGAGAGGGACTGGGCCCCAGAATCCCCCAAATGCCAAAAAATAACTTTCCCAAACTCTGGTTCAAACACTTATTTGGGCTCATAGTTAGATGTTATTATTGTATTATGGTTGTAATCCTGCCTCGATCCATTGGGAGGGGCGGGAAATACAAATAAAGTTTATTATATTATTATTATAGAAAGCTGCCTGATACAAAGTCAGACCATTGATTCACCCAAGCCGGTATTTTTCATTCCGTTATTCTCCAGAGATCTAGGCAGATAGATGTCATTTATGTCATCTCCTACTGATCCTCTGGAAAGCCAGGAGCTGGAACTCCAACTGGAAAGCATGTGGTCTACTGAAAAGATACAGTCTTTCCCTAAACTCATTTAAGTTTGAATCATTAACCTGACTCATTAATCAGTGAGATCTCTTAGGACAGGGGTCGGCAACCTCCGGCCCGCGGACCGGATCCGGCCCACGGAGGCCTTTCTGCCGTCCCCCCGCACAGTCCTGCCACCAATTGCCGCCGATTGCCGTCCGTTTCCGTGCCGCTCTGGGCGCCATTTTGAAAAGCAAAATGGCGGCGGCGGAGGAGGAAGAGGAGGGCCGCGCGACCAGTGCGGCCCTTCCCTGCCTCTCCGCCGGCTCCGCGCGGCCCTCTCCAGCTCCCAGCGGGGCCATCCCCGCCTCCCCGCGGCGCTCCGCGAGGCCATCCCCGCCTCCCCGCGGGGCTCCGCGGGCCCTCCCCGCCTCC
>NC_056522.1:223791575-223806434 GCF_019175285.1 Sceloporus undulatus | reverse complement strand
GCCTGAGCTGGCAAACATTCTTATTTTTTTCGTTATTATTGGTTTTGTTATTGTGGTTGACCGTACTAATTGTAAGCCGCTACACCCTTTCTCTTTTCTACTGTGAACCCCATCCTTCCGTTGGCTCGCCAATTTCCCTCCGTGATCCCATCCGCCCCTCCCTGTCTCCCTGCTTCCCTTCCTCTGTTCCCTCTGGCCTCTGCCCGCTTCTGGTGCCCCTAAAGCACAGCATTCATACCTTTCTCTCTAAATCCTTTACCTCCCTGCTGCTCTCAAACCGAACTGGCTCCCCCCATGATCTGCTCCTCTCGCTGCCTTTCTTCTTTGGTGGTCTCCTTCCCGAACACAACCGTCCTGAGGGTCGAGGAGGAGGGGTTGGATCATCTCATCTACTTCCTGCCAGTACCAAGTTCTATCTTTCCCCCCCAGCTATCATTTCTCTTCCTTTGAGTTTCATCGATTAGACTCGTTTCTCCCTACAGCTCCGGTTGCAGTCATCTATCGCCCTCCTGTTCTGCCACCACAGTTCCTCTCAGACTTCGAATCATGACTGACTTTCTTTCTTTCAGATTCAGTCCCACTCTGATCCTAGGCGAACTTTAAATCGCACGTTGACGATTCCAATAACCCTACAACATCTGGCTTTAACTCTCTGCTAGCTCTTTTGCATCCAACCACATCCAAACTCTTCAACTCATTCTCTTGGTCACGGTCTTGACTTAGTTTCTTTTGCTGCAACTGTGCCATTTCTGACTACCTGGCTCTTGGATTGTCTTCCCACTATCTGATCATCACTTAATCTCCTTTGCTCTTGCTTATACTCCTCCTCCGTGCCATACGATTCAACGCCATTTCGTGATCTTCAATCGGTTTGACTCTAACCATCTTGGGTTTGACCCTGGATTCATCTCTCTCTTCCCTAAATCTCGGGATTCTGCTGTATTCAGCTATGTCCTTTATTTAACGCTCACTCTTCCCTCTAAGCTTAACTCAATTTTGCCCCTGTCTCTGTACGCACTTCTTCCTCTAAGACTGACTCAGCCCTGTTTACCCCCAACATTAAGTTTCTCTGGTCCTGTCACTAGAGCGGCCGAACGTCTTTGGAGAAAGTCCAAAGAGTGGGCTGATTTTATCCATTTCAATTTGGTTCCTTTCTTCTTCTCATGCGCCCCTGTCTATAGCAAAAACAGAATTATTACAAATCATTGATCACACCAATGAGAGGTGCCCGCAGTGTTTGTTCTCCTCCATCTCAACACTTTGCTTAAACACTCCCTCCCTCCTGTCCTCTTCATCATTCTCTCCCAATGACTTTGCTAATTATTTCATATCTCTAAGATTACCACATTCGCTCTGAGATATCCCTCCAATTCTTCGTCTGTTCTATCTTCTATTCGCCCCTCGCCTAAAAAAAGTTATTTCTGTGTTTGCCTCCTGCCTCTTGGATGAACTCTCTACACGTCCTGAACTCTTCCAAACCTGCAACCTGTCCTCTTGATCCATTCCTACTCCTCTTCTAATCTCTATAGCTCCCCTCCTTTCTGCCCTCCTTCTTCTCCATATCTTCAATCTCTCTCCTCTCTACAGGCTCCTTCCCGGTTGGACTTCAACATGCTCTCATTTCCCCAATCTGAAAAAACCTTCTCTTGACCCCCGACCCCTCCTCTTTGTCTGCTAATCGTCACGATTTCTCTTCTCCCCGTTCTTTCTAAGGTTTTGGAACGGGTTGTTTTATTCACGCTGTCTTGAGTTTCTTGAAACCAACTCCATCCTTGATCCCTTTCATCTGGTTTTTCCGCCCAGGCATCCACAGAGACAGCTCGCACTAAGATCTCGAATGACCTTTTATGGGCCAAGGCATGGCCTTTACTCTGTTTCTCACCTTCTCGCGATTTGTCGGAAGGCCTTTGAACCTGTTGATCATTGTCTCTCTAGTGGATTACGTTCTGACCTTGGGTTCTCAGACCCTGTTCTCGATCTCGACTGGTTTAGAGCTTCGTAGTGGATATACTTCTCGACTTATGGTTCTCAGACTCTGTTCTCGACTGGTTTAGATCGTACTTGTCTGGCAGATCTTTTGCAGTAGTTGCAGGGGTCAGACTTCTTCTCCTGTTCCTTTATCTGTTGGAGTTCCCCAGGCTGTTTCTGGTCCCATCTGTTTTTCTTTCTCCTACAACACTGTCCTTAGGAAACTCATTAGCTCTTTTGTTTTTCCTACCATCTGTATGCCGATGATACCCCAGCTGTATCTTTTCCATCCACCCCTGACCTTTCTCCAATGCTTAACAGCAAGTCTTGTCCTGCTCACAGCTGTCTCGCAGTGGATGCACCATCGGCGTTGAAGCTCAACATGTCCAAGACGGAGCTTTCTTGTTCTTTCTTTCCTCTAAGCCCAACCCTTCAACACCTTTTTCTGTCTCTGTGGACAACATTTCTATTCACAAGTCCCAGCAAACCCACAGTCCCCCATTTGGGGGCGAATCCGGGATGGGGTGATTCTTTATATCTTTGACTCTTCTCTGTCGTGTATCCCGAAATCCAGACCACAGCCAAGGCTTGTTGATTCTTTTGTACATATTGCCAAATCCCCGACATATCTCTCTCCGCCTCTCTGCCAAGATCCTGGTCCATGCCTAGTGATCTCCCGACTTGATTACTGTAACGTCCTCCGGCTGGGCTCCTCTTTCTCACCTCCGTCCTTTAATCTTGGCCAGCATTTCAGCTGCACGCATTATCACTTCCACCCACTGCTCTGACCACATCTCTCCCTGGTTGGCATCCCTTCACTGGCTCCCTCTCCCCTTCCGATTCAGTATAAGCTCCTGCTGTCAACATTAAAGCCTTCCATGGATTGGCCCCCTCCTTACTATCAGACCTTGTCGCCCAACCTTCCCACCAGGGCCCTCCGTTCTGGAAGTCAAGGGCTCCTGTCTCAGCCCAGGATTTCCTCTGCCCATCCCAGATTCGCCCTTTTCACTTCGCTGCCCGCCCATCACTCCCCTTGAACCTTCTTCCCCAACAAGCAAGAGCCATCACTTCTTTAACTAGCTTCAAAACGGAGTTGAAAACATCCTGTTCAGAGAAGCCTTCCAGGCATTGCATTTGTCGCGTACCATCTGATGTTCTTTTAGTGCCGGTTTATCAAACCATTTCCGTATTGCTATGTTTGTATATGTATTATCCTACCTGAGAGTATGTATTTTCCTGGATGAAGATTAACCTTCCATTATGAAGCCAAGCCCTCCCTCCAGTCCATCTGCCTTTGGTCCAGGTCTCGGAGGTAGAGAGGAACTGCTGGACCTCTTAACCTTCCTCCCGTCACCAACTTACTCCCTTCTCCTTCTGGGTCATGTCTTTTTAGATTGTAAGCCTGAGGGCAGGGAACCGTCAAACTAAAAAGATTGCATGTATAGGCGCTGGTGTAAATTTACAGCACTTCAATAATATAAGGTATAATAAAGGTTAATAGTAATAGAGTGCTGTGGTGTTTTTAGTATGCTTTTGTTATTTTTTAGTCATACATTTTTCAAGTGTTTTTTTTTTAAGTTATGAAGTTTATTTAATGGAGGAGGGAAAGAACAGGCAAAAGAAGGAGAATATTTTGTTTAAAAAGTTGTCATCTGGAAATCCCCGCCACCAAAGTCCATAACCCAGTACGCAGCCAGGACAGGGTAAAAATGGAGAAAGACATTCAGAAACACAACAAAATTTGAGACCGTGAGACTGTCAGATCCCAAGACAATTAATCTTTTTTAATTATGAACAGCAAGCTAACACAGATTTCCTGATGGAAGCAAGATGGTTTTCCCCACTGCTTTGGGTATATCCTTCAGTTGTATCCTATACAGAATTTAGCTAAGGGTGAGCCTTGGCTGCTATAAGAGAATTAAGAATCCCTCCTCCCCCCTTTTTAATTTGGTCTGAGCACCACTAAAGTTTGCCATAAAGCTTGCATTCACAGAGACTTATATGTGATTTTTTAAAAAAAAAGCATTGTAAAGTGGAAACTTTGTCGTGAATTAAAAGAAAAAGAATAAGAATATTTTTATACTGTGCTCCATTCACAGACCACATCAGAGTAAGTCTAAGAATAGAATAGATCAAGTATATTTTATGGAAATAATAATGAGAAAAGGATGTGTTCCCAAACTCACTCTGAACAAAGGAATGCAACATAGTCAGGATACTTTAATGTGCCTACACTTTTCTCATGTGAAGGCTGAAAGAAGGCCTTTGGTTTGAATCTTCCAAGTCCCCCCTGACACATCCACAAGCTGAATCAGGATCGAGAAGAGATTGAGAGAGGGAGGGAAAAGAAATGAACACAACATAAGAAGAACAACGTGGATCAGAGGCCTCAAGTGTGATATAAAAGAAATGTTGGGGACAATACAGGCATAAGTTATTCTTTTTCCCCCCCCCCCCCATTTCATTTCATTCCTTGATATTTATTTGTAAGTTTCAAATTTGAAAAGTAATTTGAGGAGCTGCTCTTCCATTTGCGTCTTGGCTTTTGTAGTTTAAAAAAGAAAGAAAAAGAAAAAGAGAGGGAGAGGGAATAATTGCGGTATTTTTTCTGTTGCCTTTTGTCAAAGAACTCTGTTGCTTAGATACAAGGTGACAGTATTTACAGGTACAGCAAAACGCCTGTCAAATTCAAGCCTAGCAGGGAGAGGGTAATGTGGGGTCTTATAAAACAATAGATTCTTTCTGAGCAACAGAGTGTCTTAATTTACAAGTTGTTCTAAAAAAAATAATAGATGCATGTGAGCTGCATTATAAAACTGCCAATGATGATGAAATAAACTTCCGTAAGAAGGCATATTATATTCATATAATGAAATTTGTTTTTAGGGTCATTGAAGTTTATACAGATACATATAATATGTAATTCATTCCCATATGTAGACATGGTTAATAAATTAAGAAAATAAGAAAAAGGAATAAATACGCAATCCTACTGTTCATGAAGGGGGATAATAATGTGGCTTTTCAAATGTTGGACTGCAATTCCCATAATCTCCAACCACGTAAAATAATTGTGAAGTCGAAGGCTTCATGTCCAGCATCCATAGTTTTTTGCGGGTTTTTCAGGCTAGTGGCCATGTTCTAGCAGAGTTTCTTCCTGACGTTTCGCCAGCATCTGTGTCTGGCATCTTCAGAGATGCTTGCCTGGAAAAGATTGGGTCTATATATACTGAGTGAGCCAGAGAATGCAGGAGTGATTGTATGTGTATTGTTCTGTGCTGATGGCAGGACCTCAGCCTGGAAGGCTAAGTGCAAAACAGGAGTTAGTATCTGCTATTGGTGATCATTTTCTGCTGGGAAAGCCCCTTGAATCTGAATGGTGTTTCCCCATGCATTTGCTGAGTCTCATTTTGCTATTCTTTCAGGACTGAATGCCAAATTTGTTCAGGGTTTCTTCTTTCCGGTTGAAATAATCCAGATGTTTGTGGAGTAGAGTACATCATGGTGGTGGAAGAAAGCTGCAACAAAAAGGAGTTTTCCACATTTGGTATACTGCATAATGCAGTATGACACTGCGTTAACTGCCATGACTCAATGCTATAGAATCTAGGGATTTGTAGTTTTGTGTGGGGACCAGAACTGGTCTGACAGAGAGCCTAATTATCTCACAAACAACAAATCCACAAAACACAATCCATAGTACGTCATAGCATCGAACTATGGCAATAAAGTGGTGTCAAACAGGATTATTTCTACAGTGCAGATAACCCTAGGTTACATCTGTAACCAGTTACAATTTATCTGGTATTGTTATGTTATTAGTATATTGATAATTTAATAGATGTATTGGTGGGCACTTACCAAGATGAATAGCTATATTTTAATTATATCAAGCTAGTACTTCTGTTTTCAAGATTAAAAAAGAAGAGAAAATCAGCGATGGCTTTTGAAAACTTAACAGCATTAACCCTTACACAATACAGCTCTCAGCATCTAAAAAACTACCCTAAGTTGTTTGATGAGACAGCCTATATAGCAAAGCTTGTCATCATTTTTCCATTCATGTCACATTTGTGATGTGCTATATTATTTAGCAGCCAAGTGTTAAAAACTTAAAGCTTGGGTGTAAATTAACAACACAACAACCAACAACGCCTCCAATTGCTATCTCCTATTAGGGAGGGAAATGCTTGATGGTCCTAACGCAAGAAATGAATAATCAACTATAACCAAGTTTTGGAATCAAGCCTCTAAAAAAATGTCCCTTCAACTACACTTTAAAAAGGAATTGGTGAGCCTAAGAATGTTTTCCCTGCTTAATTTAATTTGGAAAACTTCGACCAGAAATGAAGTTATTAGCAGGTTGCTATTTCAGAGATAAGTGATGTCACAGGAAACAGTCAAGTGAGTTCTATGTCAGAAGATAAAATGTATCTGTCATGTCGAATGATAGATAGATAAGCTATAAAGTGGTATGGAAGTGGCGAAAATAGTACATCAAATGAGAACTACATTCACTAACTCTAGATTTTCCTTTAGGATAATCTTTGTGGCTGTGATCCTCTCTCTTTCTCTTTCAACATGGCAACATGCTCAGAGAATTGAAAACCAGTAGAGAATTCAGGCAATTCTCTGGTATATACATTGTACTAAGCATTGTTACGTGGGCCAAATAAAACATTTCTCACCTCATGTATGGGACGATTTTGGGCCATATCTAGGCCTTTTCATCCTGAAGTTTTTTAATCTGGAGAAAAAAGGTGGGGATTTATCTGGATTTGACAAAAGATCAGATATTCTGTGTTTGTGTGTGCACTGACTCCATGGTGATGTCAGTGTGTGGTCGGTGGCCAATGTGAGGTTTTGTAGGTGGGACTGTTTGGTCTGGCATGCCAGATTATTACCACCATGCCTTTCTACTTTCGTGTATTTTAGCTTGAGGGTCAGCAGTAAGGGGTTATATCAGGCTAGTCCTTCCTCTTCTCCCCACGCCCAAGTGTCACATTTGGTTTTTTCTTTTTTACTCCCCCCTCTGATCCCTCCACCATAATTTCACTCACTCACACCTTCTTTCCCTATCCAGAAGCTGTGAATGCATTCAAAAATGGGTTTTTGACATTCAGGTTGGACAGGGTTGAAGAAAGATAAGCACATGGCAACTGTGGACACAAGGAGGGACCTCCATTGAGTGATCTGGAGCTCTTTGAAACACTCTCTATCTCTCATCCTACTCAGAAGGTTGAGAAGTATGCTCCAAGGGTGGCTGTAGGAGTAGACTATGTAAGCCACTGACTTTTGTTTCCTCTCTTGATTTTTGTGACCCTTTATCCCTGTATACAGTGGGTACTGAGTACCTGTACCAGTAACTGTGTTTTCCACGTCTTGAATCTGTTGTTCTTGTGGCCGACTAGATGTTTAGGACATAAAAAATGCTGGATGTGGTCTCATCTAGTGCCTTGCTGTTAACTGACTGGCATAGTGTTACAAATTACAATGTTTCATGCAGGAGTGTTTTTTTCCTGGCCCATACTGAGATGATGGAGAATTAACTCAGAACTTCTGCTGTAACTTGGTTGTTCCATCCTTGAGCATGTGTCCAACATTTAATGAACTGTGGCCATTTCCGTCACATCTCAAATAAGATGCAGGATAATGTTTGATGCTACATTGCTCTCTCTCTTCTCTCTCTCAAGCATTGTTCATCGTTTGGTGTGGCTTGATAACACATGTTTGATTTATGACCAACTAAATAACCATGGACCATTTCATAGTGTTTTGTAATGCAACTCCACCTAATCAGCAGGGTGGGGGCTGGGTTATGAGACTAATTCTTCTATGATATATGTGGGAAGACTCCAATGGGGAGGTCAAATCTGGCTAGAGTGGGAGAAGATGTTCTGAGTTAATGACAGATGCAGTCCAAAGGATTCAGTATCTGAGGTTTCTTTGGGACTGTCACTTCTGTCCATGTGCCTCTTGCTTCCCACTGCTTAATTACCTTTAAAAAAAAACTGTAATTACAAAAGAACCATGTGTCCTTACATTTTCCACCTTTTCTTTCTCCTGGATGTTTTATTTTTAACAGCCCTGGATCTAGTTAGTACTTTGGGAGTGAAGGAGCTCTAAACAGTAAGTGTGGAGGGAAAAGACTCTTACTTTTTTGTCTTCGAGTCCTCACAACAGATTATTTTAGAACCCTAAACAATCCAATGAATTTAAGTTGAAGCATACAGGACAGCAAAAGAAATATGTTGTAATTAGTCTACATGATTTCTTTGTCTCTTTTTTAAACAACAATCAGGTGAATATTGTTCTGCACATGTTTTTATACTTTGGTGTTTTTTTCCCCTTCTCCTTTACACATTCTGTTGATAATTGTTAATTTACATTGTTTCTTTCGAAAGAGAGGTTGCACTGGCTTATTCATGGAATGTTTCCGTGGATTATTCTCCTAGCTCTTAATAAAAAAAATCAATCAAACTACAGCATTTCAGCCCTTGTTCTGTCAGTTTCA
Source organism: Sceloporus undulatus (assembly GCF_019175285.1). Classification (NCBI taxonomy): domain Eukaryota; kingdom Metazoa; phylum Chordata; class Lepidosauria; order Squamata; family Phrynosomatidae; genus Sceloporus; species Sceloporus undulatus. The sequence goes on along the minus strand of NC_056522.1, from coordinate 223,797,952 downwards.
TGTTTGTGTTTACAAAAAATGGAGATATGCTTTTTTGGAAGATTTTTTTTCTTAAAATATCAAAGTCAATCTGATACAATATAAGAAAGTCTAGCTTTTAGCCTGTTGTTTCAGCAGCTAGCACCACTACACACCAAAATACAGATGAGTCTTGGGATACCATAATAATTGAATAATATATATATATTGTGAATGGCATATCTACTTTAGTATTTTACACACATCACCTGTCACCCTCAATCTTTGTTTCATTGAATTGCGGCCATACAAAATGTTTTGCATATGTTGGTGTCTTCGGTTAGAAAGGTCTGGGTGTAAGAAGCAGCCCTCATCCCATGCTTTTTTTTTTTACAACCCTCCCCTCTCTCCTCCACAATGTTTTTTTCAGTATTTTATTCATTGTCTTTTGCTGTAGCCATGCCTAGCTCCCCATAATTAGGATGGTGTTTCAGGAGGTGAAATACGAGTGTGATTCGAGTGAAATGCTGACTGCCAATCATTGGAAAGATCTCCACATGACAGCCCCCCCCCCCACAGTCCCATTTTCACTATAATTTTACTGCTTCTCTCTAACTGGGCTGGAGGATTTGTATTTTGAGACAAGTTGTAAATCCCTTCTCTCCCTCTGATGTTCTTTAATTATCTTGGAATGGGAAGGAAGTTAATCTTCCACTTGCAGAAGCAAAGCTGGGGTAGCATTGGGTTTTTAAACCCCACCCCACTAACTTTCTTGAATCAAAGGAAGCTGATGCTCCTCTTCCACCCCAGTCTCTATGAGCAATTGGGTTTCAAAGGTAGGACTTAAAACTTCTCTCCTCCAACACAATGTTTGTTTTTACAACACACACTGGAGGTAAATCAGGGTTTTTTCTGTGCTTAATAGTTTTTGCTGTTCTTTCTCCTTTTAATGTTTTATCTCAATTTTTTTTGCCCAACCCTTTCCACACACTCTTTTTTGCTCACCACAAGTGTCTGGTTTTTTCTTCTGTGAAATATTGGAGATATTCTACAGGCTGCTTGTTGGTGAGCCCTGGTATTCATGTTTGTGATAGGACAACTGGAATTCATCTCCACAGCACATGTACATTTGTATAGTGACAACCTTTTTTCTGTGAAAAAAACCCACCTTCTATATCTCTTTGAGGGAGAGTGGAAGATCCACATATAAAGAAATTTTCCCAGCAATTTGACTTTCTTGCATGTTTGAGATGTTTGTCCAGTCATATATGGTTTTATATTTGTATCAGGTGATACTAATTTGGTTCAAAGGTATGGAGTCATGATTAAGGGGACTATCAGTCAGCTTTGCTTGTTTCTTTTTAACTCCTGCTACACTTTCTAGAGCTGATCATTTTCTGGCCATTTGTTAATTCTACATCTGATGGAAAGTACAGAGCCATTTCTTCATCCTATATAAACAGATTTGAAAATAGGAAGTACTTTTGTTTTCCTGTTTTTTGATGTTTCTACTAGGATGTGTGCTTGGCTACTACTCTTTTGAATCTCGGATTTACAAAAAAAAAAATTCCACAAACCTTTGATGTGGGAAAACTTGTCTTCTCCTATTTTGCCATGCTACAGGTTTGGTATAATCTGTACAGGGAAGTTTCATTTCACTCAGACTCGTAAGATTTTTGATCAAATCTAATATTCAAAAGTCAAATCTAATATTCCCCAACTCTTTGATTTTTTAATCATTATTTATTTATAACTCTAATCACTAAAATGAGGATCAGCCAAGTCATTGTTTTTGCCATGTTGGATGTGAGAGCTTGTGTGAAAAGCTTATGGAAGAAAATCAATTTATTGAGAGGCATGTGGAGAAAGTATTGGGAGATCTGAGGACAGCAAATGACAAAGAAATGGGATGAACAGATCAACCTGAACTCTCTCTTGAAAGCTATGGATCATAAATTTGAGGCTGTTTGTATTTTGGCCCATCATTAGAAGAAATGAATCATTAGAAAAGCAATTATGCTAGAAAAGGTGGAAGACTGTAGAAGAGGGAAGACACATGCAGATTTTAGACTTGATCAAGTAGGTCATGGCCTGGTCCCAGACTGAGCAGAAGGATGAGGACAGAGGGCTTTGGAGGTCTATTCCAGGTTGAGTGTGGTGTGTGTGTGTGTGTGCGTGCGCATCAAGCATGCATGCAGCTGCATATGTATATATATATATATATTTCAACACGTGTATATACTCACTATGCGTACAGACACCACTTTTCATTACAGAGAGGCAGGAGAATGTCTCCTTTTGAATTCCTTAGGCTGGGATGGGACTTGTGCTCTTGATGTTCCTTGACTGAATCTTCTGGTATTTCCTCACCATTGGCAGTGCTTGTCTAGGCTGCTAAGTTGCAATCCAACAAATTTGGAGAACCACACTATGTTTTTACCTGTATCATTTCTTGGAGAAACTTTTTTCTTATTTTGAAAAATGTACCATTTTCACACCTGTGTCTCTATCTGTCAGAGTTCTTTCTATAGTTAATTCATACTTCTGGATTTGTTTCCACTTTTTTCATAGAATTAAACTCCCCTCCTGCTCTTTTTTTTCCTTGAAAATTCTTACTCCTGTGCAACTGCAGTGTGGAACTTGAATTTCTAAATGCTCCTAGTTTAAGATTTGATTTCCCTAGCTGGAACAAAAAGCAATATGCTACATTTTCTTTTTTGAATCATTAACAGATTATATTTTGTGTCTCTGTAATAATCTACTGTTTTCATTAAGATTAACTAGTTACTATAAAGGTCTGAAGAAATACAGTGACTTTTTCTTTTAAAAAAATCTTCCATAAAGTTGTGGGAACGTTTACTGAGACTATATTCCTGTACTGTAAGGATGAGTCCAATGCAAGCAGGAAGTTCTTCCAGGGAGCATAGGTTATACTTGTCCTTCTTCCTGTGGAGAATTCTGGTCCATTATTATTATTATTATTATTATTATTATTATTATTAGTCTCTTGAAATTATACTAAGAGTTCAGCTGCCAGTGCAAGGAACCAGCCAAAATCCCCCCTCCCCAAGGAAGGGAGTTCTAGACCCCAGGGTGAACCACCAAAAAGTCCTTCTGACATCTTTCCACTAGTTGAACCTGTGAGAGTAGTGGGAGTGTGTGATGAACCTCTGGTGTAGTCTGACTCAGTATTGTCTGTGGTCTAACTATTGTCTTCAAATCTCCCTAGTGTTCTTGGGAATCTACAAGCTGAAATATGCCTCCCTTCTCTGTCCCCATGTACATATGTAAATATGTTGGATCACTGCCATAGAGGAAAAACAGAGCAGTTGGGATTTAATTTAGAAGCTTTCAAGTTTTTCCTTACAGTAGTAAAAATGTGGTGATTTACAACGAACAAGCAAACAGAAATATTATACCAAAGTTTAAGAGCCACTGACCTAGCAATACAGAAACCATACCTGCAACTGTCCCAGTTTGATAGAGACAGTCCTGGTTAATCCTGTGCTGTCTCTCTTTTTCAGCTGCTTTTTAAATGTCCCAGTTTCTCTTTCTTCCCCCCACTTTCCCCTTTGTCATCAGTTTATTTCAGTTGTTGTGAACTGGATCAGAGTGCAAAAGTGGGGGGGAGGGAGGAGTGGAGAGGCACAATCTTTCCCTTCCCAGTAGGCTCAGGCAAAAGCAAGGTGCTGCAGATTTTCACTCATATGTTCTTCCTCACTAATTACCTTTGCCATCTGCACCACACACTGGTTTTTCTTGGCCACATGTCCCCACTTTCTTCTATGTTATGTTGGAGGGTATGAGAACCTTGTTGACTAGGTGTATTAGTTATAACCTACTTTCATAAATGCTTTAGACAATCTAGAATCACAGCTCCCAAAGCAACATGCAATGGGAAGAGAGAAGAGGTAAAGCAAGAGAAGGGGCGAAGGGAATACAGTCCTGCCACTTGTTCCTCTACTGCTACACTATCTAAACCAGCCTACATCAAGCCATTTAAAATCAATTATTGATTTCTATAGGGATAAAGAGTTTTCATCCTCACTAAGGACAGCACAAGCAAATTAGAAAGCAATGGGCCTGAAGATCAGTATGAGAAGCATCATTACCTTCAGAAATTCAAAGGAGGCTATAGACCACTGGACTTGTATAACAAAATTGCTTCAAAGAGCTTCAGGAATTCCAGAGGTTAAATTATTTTCAACTATGAATAGATATTTGATACTACCTAAGACAATTTTCTCCTGTTAATATACATTCCCTTTTTTTTCTTGGTTCTAGTCTGTTGTAGAGCCCAGACAAACATGAAGAAATCGCAGTACGAGGAAATTTTACATTTTTTATTGTTCCCTTAGCAAGAGAGCTTTTCCAGTACATTTTCTTCTGAACATTTGGGTTAAATTGCAGCTTCCTGAAGATCATGGTGGTTGCAGCAATTATATAAAACCTCTCCCTTCTTTCTCATTAACATGCACCAACATAATCCATTGACTATTATTGTATATCATCTGGATCGTAGCACACTGTAGAGGAAGAACAAACCAGGCGCATCATTCCACAAGCTTGCAGCTGAGAAATACATCCATAAAACTTTCCACTTGAGTGAGTGATAGAATAGTTGTGTGCAAAGGTCTTTCCTTCAACATGAATGTATATTGCCTCACTGCCAGGAAGATCCCACCAGATATGCAGCATTTATTACAGTGGGATTATAATATATTGTGTGCTTGCACACTACTGCCTGAATTTTATTGGCAGTCCCAAATAAGAGTGACCCTACTGGATCAATGAGATTTATTTCTGCTGTTATGTGCCTTCAATGTGCTGTTATGTGCTATTATAGGCTTCTAGCAAACCTATCCTAGAGTTTTCTTGGCCACATTTGTTTAAAGTTTGCCATTGCCTTCCTCTAAGGCAGGGAGAGTGTGATTTGCCCAGTCACCTTATTTGTTTCCATGGCTAAGCAGGGTTTTGAACCCTGGACTTCCAGAGTCTTGTTCAAACACCTAAACCACTATACGACAGTGTCTCATAAATCAGTGAGAAAAGGAGATTGCCACATGAGCCCCGTTCTCACAACAATTGCATCAATTTTTTTAAAAATGGAAACCTTTTGGTTTCAAAGCATTTTGCAATTACATGACTGGAGCTGCCACCACCATTGTGCTGTCTTCCTGATTCCCCTTAACACTGCCTTCCTTCCCTATGTCCTACCCAACATGCCTTTTGGTTATTTTACACACACACACACACACACACACACACACACACACACTTTCTGGTACTGCGATTGAAGGTGTTTTTTAAAGAAATTTTAAAAATACAGGCCTGCTTGGGAATAGCAAGGTGGGAGGGGAGAACAGGGGAAGAGGAGGAAATACTGATGCCACATGGCTGCCAATACTGCAACTGTTCTAGCAGAACATTTTGCACCTAGGGATTTGCATGACTGCAAGGTCATTGATGGGTTTCTCCCATCAGTGAGAAGGGATGCAGCAGCTATAGGTCAGAATATGTAGGTCATGCAATATGTATCACCAAAGCTGATTTTTTTTCTGGGTCTAATCATGATTTAAAAGCCACACATAGTAATCTCTTTATATCAGTGCCAATTTAACAAGTAATTTTGTTGATCTACTATAGTTGAGAGAGCTGGTGTGGTACAGTGGTTTGAGTGTTAGACTACAACACTGAAAACCAAGGTTCAATTCCCAGCTCAGCCATGGGATTCTTGGATTACATGGATTATCTAGGTCCATATCAGTCTGGTTTCAGACTGTCAGAAGAAAATTTGCATATTTTTATGACCATTTTTTCTTCATTTCTATAAAACATACCATGCTAAACAAGCAATAATCATTGACGTAGCAGCATTGGATAATTTTGTTTGTAATGTTGTGATCAATCATTCTGTCTTGTATTTCTTGCTTGTTTGACACCACTTTGATTGACATGGTTCCATCCTACAGAATCCTGGGATCTGTAGCTTTCTGAGGTATTAGCACACGTTGACAGGGAAAGCTAAAGACCTTGTAAAACTACAAATCCCAGGATTCCATAGAATGGAGGTACAGAATTTAAAATGGTGTCAAACTGTATTATTTCTACAGTACAGATGCACCCCTAGTTAAATAGCCATGTTTGTTGAAAATCCATTCCTAGATCAAAGGCAGTTGGGTTGGAGTTAGTGATGAGATTGGTGGTAACTAAACCTTATCGCACACAGAAACGTAAACGTTCTAGGGACGGGAGGAGGACTCTCGTGTGCGCGCGCGACCTCCCAAAAACAGATTTTATCGCACACGCAAAAGTCCTCCAAGAGGCCCCGTTCCGTCCCCCGTCGCGCACCCGTTCGCGTCCAGTCCTGACAAGCGCCATTTTTTGCCGACGGAAGGTAATCCGTCAGGCAAAAATCA
>NC_056522.1:223769920-223791475 GCF_019175285.1 Sceloporus undulatus | reverse complement strand
TCTGTGTCATGTCTTTTTAGATTGTAAGCCTGAGGGCAGGGAACCGTCTAACTAAAAAGATTGCATGTATAGCGCTGTGTAAATTTACAGCACTTCATAAATAAAGGTTAATAATAAAGGTTAATATTAATAGGGTGCTGTGGTGTTTTTAGTATGCTTTTTATTATTTTTAGTCATACATTTTCAAGTGTTTTTTTTTTTAAGTTATTGAAAGTTTATTTTAATGGAGGAGGAGAAGGAACAGGCAAAAGAAGGAGAATTATTTGTTTTAAAGTGTCATCTGGAAATCCTCGCCACCAAAGTCTCATAACCCAGTACGCAGCCAGGACAGGGTAAAAATGGAGAAAGACATTCAGAAAAACACAACAAAATTGAGACCGTGAGACTGTCAGATCCCAAGATCAATTTAATCTGTTTTAATTATGAACAGCAATCTAACACAGATTTCCTGATGGAAGCAAGTATGTTTTCCCCACTGCTTTGGGTATATCCTTTCATTTGTATCCTAATACAGATTTTAGCTAAGGGTGGAGCCTTTGCTGCTATAAGAGATAAGAATCCTCTCCCTCCCCCCTTCTTTTATTTGGTCTGAGCACCACTAAAGTTTGCCATAAAGCTTTGCATTCACAGAGACTTATATGATTTTAAAAAAAAAGCATTGTAGAAGTGGAAACATTTTGTCGTGAATTAAAAAGAAAAAGAAAAGAAATATTTTTATACTGTGCTCCATTCACAGACCACATCAGAGTAGTCTAAGAATAGAATAGATCAAGTATATTTTATGGAAATATAATGAGAAAAGGATGTGTTCCCAAAACTCACTCTGAACAAAGGAATGCAACATAGTCAGGAATACTTTAATGTGCCTAACAATTTTCTCATGTGAAAGGCTGAAAGAATGGCCTTTGGTTTGAATCTTCCAAGTCTCCCCTGACATCCACAAGCTGAAATCAGGATCGAGAAAGAGATTGAGAGGGAGGGAAAAGAAATGAAAACACAACAATAAAAGGAAGAACACGTTGGATCAGAGGCCTCAAGTGTGATATAAAGAAATTTTGGGACAATACAGGCATGAATTATTCTTTTTTTTCCCCCCATTTCATTTCATTGATATTTATTTGTAAGTTCCAAATTCTGAAAAGTAAATTTGAGGAAGCTGCTCTTCCATTTGCGTCTTTGCTTTTGTAGTTTAAAAAAGAAAGAAAAAGAAAAAGAGAGGGAGAGGGTAAATATTGCTGTTATTTTATTTCTGTTGCCTTTTGTCAAAGAACTCTGTTGCTTAGATAACAAGGTGACAGTATTTACAGGTAGCAAAACGCCTGTCAAATTCAAGCCTAGCAGGAGAAGGTAATGTGGTCTTATAAAACAATATATTCTTTTCTGAGCAACAGAGTGTCTTAAATGTTACATTGTTCTGAAAAAAATAATAGATGCATGTGAGCTTGCAATTATAAAACTGCCAATGATGATTAAATAAACTCCGTAAGAAGGGCATATTTATATTCAATATAATTAAATTTGTTTTAGTCAGTTGAAGTTATACAGATAACAATATAATAATGTAATTTCATTCCCATATGTAGACATAGTTAATAAATTAAGGAAAATATACAAATGAATAAATAACGCAATCCTACTGTTCATGAAAGGGGGATAATATGTGGCTTTTCAAATGTTGGACTGCAATTCCCATAATCTCCAACCACGTAAAATAATTGTGAAGTCGAAGGCTTTCATGTCCAGCATCCATAGTTTTTTGCGGGTTTTTCAGGCTATGTGGCCATGTTCTAGCAGAGTTTCTTCCTGACGTTTCGCCAGCATCTGTGGCTGGCATCTTCAGAGAATGCTTGCCTGGAAAAAGTGGGTCTATATATACTGAGTGAGCCAGAGAATGCAGGAGTGATTTGTATGTGTATTGTTCTGTGCTGATGGCAGACCTCAGGCTGGGAGGCTAATGCAAAACAGGATTAGTATCTGCTAATTGGTGATCATTTTCTGCTGGGAAAGCCCTTGAATCTGAATGGTTTCCCATTGCATTTGCTGAGTCCTCATTTTGCTATTCTTCAGGACTGAATGCCAAATTTTGTTCAAGGGTTTCTTCTTTCCGGTTGAAATTATCCAGATGTTTGTGGAGTAGAGTACATCATGGTGGTGGAGAAGCTGCAACAAAAAGGAGTTTTCACATTTGGTATACTGCATAATGCAGTATGACACTGCTTTAACTGCCATGACTCAATGCTATAGAATCTAGGGATTTGTAGTTTTGTGGGGACCAGAACTGTCTGACAGAGGAGCCTAATTATCTCACAAAACAACAAATCCACAAAACAACAAATCCATAGTACGATCATAGCATCGAACTATGGCAATTAAAGTGGTGTCAAACAGGATTATTTCTACAGTGCAGATAAGACCTAGGTTACATCTGTAACCAGTTACAATTTATCTGGTATTGTTATTATTATTATATTGATAATTTAATAGATGTATTGGGCACTTACCAAGATGAATAGCTTATTATTTTAATTATATCAAGCTAGTATCTTCTGTTTTCAAGATTAAAAAAGAGAGGAAAAATCAGCGATGGCTTTTGAACACTTAGACAAGCATTAAACCCTTACACAATACAGCTCTCAGCATCTAAAAAACTACCCTAAGTTGTTTGATGACAGCCTATATAGCAAGCTTTTCATCTAATTTTTCCATTCATGTCACATTTTGATGTGCTATATTATTTAGCAGCCAAGTGTTAAAAACTTAAAGCTTTGTGTTAAATTAACAACACCAACACCAACAACTCCTCCAATTGCTATCTCCTATTAGGGAGGGAAATGCTTGATGGTCCTAACTCAGCAATGAATATCACTATAACCAAGTTTTGGAATCAAGCTCTCTAAAAAAATGTCCTTCAACTACACTTTAAAAAGGAATTGGTGAGCCTAAGATGTTTTCCCTGCTTAATTTAATTTGGAAAACTTCGACCAGAAAATGAAGTTATTAGCAGGTTGCTAGTTTCAGAGATAAGATGATGTCACAGGAAAGCAGTCAAGTGAGTTCTATGTCAGAAGATAATATATGTATCTGTCATGTCGAATGATAGATAGATAAGCTATAAAGTGGTATGGAAGTGGCGAAAATAGTACATTCAAAATGAGAACTACATTCACTAACTCTAGATTTTCCTTTTAGGATATCTTGTGGCTGTGATCACTCTCTCTTTCTCTTTCAAACATGGCAACATGCTCAGAGAATTGAAAAACAGCAGTAGAGAAGTCAGGCAATGCTCCTGGTATATAACATTGACTAAGCACTTGTCTACGTGGGCCAAATAAAACATTCTCACCTCATGTATGGGACGATTTGGGCCAGATCTAGGCCTTTTCATCACCTGAAGGTTTTAATCTGGAGAAAAAAAGGTGGGGATTTACTCTGGATTTGAGCAAAAGATCAGGATATTCCTGTGTTTGTGTGTGCACTGAACTCCATGGTGATGTCAGTGTGTGGTCGGGGCCAAGAGGAGGTTTTGGTAGGTGGGACTGTTGGGTCTGGCATGCCAGATATATACCACCATGCCTTTCTACTTCGGTGTATGTTCAGCTATGAGGTCAGCAGTAAGGGGTTAGATCAGGCTAGTCCTTCCCTCTTCCTCCCCACAGCCCAAGTGTCACATTGGTTTTACTTTTTTTACTCCCCCCTCTGATCCCTCCACCAATAATTCACTCACTCACACACTTCTTTCCCTAGTCCAGAAGCTGTGAATGCATTCAAAAATGGGTTCTTTGACATTCAGGGTGGGACAGGGGTTGAAGAGAAGATAAGCACAATGGCACACCTGTGGACACAAGGAAGGGACCTCCATTGAGTGACTCTGGAGCTCTTTGAAACACCTCTCTATCTCCAGCCTGACTCAGAAGGTTGAGAAGTATGCTCCAAGGGTGGCTGTAGGGAGTAGACTAAGGTCAAAGCCACTGACTTTTGTTCCTCTCTGATTTTTGTGACCCTTATCCCTGTATACAGGTGGGTACTGAGTACCTGTAGCCAGTACACTGGTCTTGAAATCTGTTGCTTCTAGTGGCCAGACTAGATGTTAGGAGCATAAAAAATGGCTGGATTGGTCCATCTAGTGCCTTGCTGTTCAGACTGACTGGCAGTAGTGTTACAACTTACAATGTTTCATGCAGGAGTGTTTCCTGGCCCCATATTGAGATAATGGAGAATGAACTCAGAACCTTCTGCATGTAAACTTGGTGTTCCATCCTTGAGCAGTGTCCCAACATTTAATGAAGCTGTGGCCATTTCCTGTCACATCTCAAAATACAGATGCAGGAATAATGTTGATGCTACATGCTCTCTCTCTCTCTCTCTCTCTCTCTCTCAAGCATTGTCTCAGTCAGTTTGGTGTGGCTTGATGGCACACAGTGTTGATTTATGACCAACTAAATGAACCATGGACCATTTCAAGTGTTTGTAATGCAACTCACACCTACATGGCAGCAGGGTGGGTGGCTGGGTTCTGAGACTAATTCTCTCTAGGATATATGTGGGAAGAGCTCCAAATGGGGAGGTCAAATCTGGCTAGAGTGGGAGAAGCAGTAATTCTGATTTAATGACAGATGCAGTCCAAAGGAATCAGGGATGCTGAGGTTGCTTTGGGACTGGCACTTCTGTCCCATGTGCCTGCTTGCTTCCCACCTGCTTAAAGTGTACACTTTAAAAAAAACTGTAATTACAAAAGAACCATGTGTCCCTTACATTTTTCCACCTTTCTTTCTCCTAGGGAATGTTTTATTTTTAACAGCCCTGGATCTAGTTAGTACTTTGGGAGTGAAGGAGCTCTAAACAGTAAAGGTGGAGGGGAAAAGACTCTTAGCTCTTCGAGTCCTCACAACAGAATTATTTTAGAACCCTAAACAAATCACAATTAATTTAAGGTTGAAGCATACAGGACAGCAAAAGAAATATAGTTGGTAATTAGTCTACATGGATTTCTTTGTCTCTTTTTTAAAAACCAACAATGCAGGATGAATAATTGTTCTGCACATGTTTTATACATTTGGTGTTTTTTCCCCTTCTCCTTTACACATGTTCTGTGATAATTAAGTAATTTACATTGTTTCTTTCGAAAGAGAGGTGCACTGGCCTTATTCATGGAATGTTTCCGTGGATTATTCTCCTGAGCATCTAATAAAACAACATCAAATCAAACTACAGCATGTCAAGCCCTTGTTCTGTCAGTTCAGTGATGTTTACAGAAAATGGAGCATATGCTTTTTGGAAGATTTTTTTCTTAAAATAAGCAAAGCAACTGATACAATATAAGAAAGTCATAGCTTTTAGCCTGTTGTTTCAGCAGCAGCAGCACCACTACCACCACCAAACAATAACAGAGGAGTCTTGGGATACCATAAAGATGAATAAATATATATATATATTGTGAATGGCAGAATCTACTATATTAAACAACACATCACCTGTCAGCCCTGCAATCTTTATTTCATTGAATGCGGCCATACAAAATGTCATTTGCAGTATGTTGGGATGTCTGCGGTGTAGAAAGGGTCTGGGGTGTAAGAAAGCAGCCACCATCCCATGCTTTTTTTTTAACACCCCCTCCCCTCTCTCCTCCCAGCAATGTTGTTCAGTATTTTATTCATTGTCTTTTGGCTGATAGCCATGCCTCAGCTCCCCATAATTATGAGTGGTTTTCAGGAGGTGAAATGCTGACTGCCAATCATTGGAAAGATCTCCACCATGACAGCCCCCCCACAGTCCCCATTTTCACTATAATTTTACTGCTTCTCTCAACTGGGCTGGGAGGATTTGTATTTTGAAGACAAGTTGTAAACATCCCTTCTCTCCCTCTGATTGTTCTTAATATCATTGGAATGGGAAGGAAGTTAAATCTTCCACTTGCAGAAGCAAAGCTGGGGTAGCATGCAGGTTTAAACCCCAACCCCACTAACTTTCTTGAACTCAAAGGAAGCTGATGCTCCTCTTCCACCCCATGATCTCTAGGAGCAAAGTTGGGTTCAAAGGTAGGACTTAAACTTCTCCTCCAACACAATGTTTTTTACAACACACACCTGGAGGTAAATCAGGGTTTCTGTGCTTAAAATAGTTTTTGCTGTTCTTTCTCCTTAATGTTTATCTCAATTTTTTTTGCCACATCCTTTCCACCACACTCTTATTTTGCTCAGCCACAAGTGTCCTGGTTTTCTTCTGTGAAATATTGGAGAATATTCTACAGGCTGCTTGTTGGTGAGCCCTGGTATTCAGATTTGTGATAGGACAACTGGAATGTCATTCTCCACAAGCCACATGTACATTTGTATAGTGACACCTTTTTCTGTGAAAAAAACCCCACCTTCTATATCTCTTTGAAGGGAAGAGTGGAAAGATCCACATAGAACGAAATTTCCCAGCAATTTGACTTTCTTGCATGTTGAGATGTTGTCCAGTCATATATGGTTTTATCTTTGTATCAGGTGATAGTAATTTGGTTCAAAGGTAATTGAGTCATGATTAAGGGGACTATCAGTCAGACTTTGCTTGGTTTCTTTTTAACTCCTGCTACACTTTCTAGAGCTGATCATTTTCTGGGCCATTTGTTAATTCTACATCTGGATGGAAAGCACAGAGGCCATTTCTCATCCTTCACTAAACAGAATTTGAAAATAGGAAAGTACTGTATTTGTTTCCTGTTTTTGATGTTTCCTACTAGGATGTGGCTTGGCTCACTACTCTGAATCATCTGGATTTAAAAAAAAAAAAGAGTTCCACAAAAGCCTTTGATGTGGGAAAACTTGTCTTCTCCTATTTTACCATGCTACAGGTTGGCTAATCTGTACAGGGAGAGTTCAGTCACTCAGACCTCTAAGATGATGATCAAAATACTAATAATCAAAAGTCCAAATCTAATATTCCCCAAACTGCTTTGATTTTTTAATCAATATGTGTATATATAACTCTAATCACTAAAATGAGGATCAGCCAAGCCATTGTGTTGCCCATGTATGGATGTGAGAGCTGGATAGTGAAGAAAGCTGATGGGAAGAAAATCAAATTATTTGAGAGGCAATGCTGGAGAAAAGTATTGAGGATACTGAGGACAGCCAAGATGACAAAGAAATGGGATAGAACAGATCAAACCTGAACTCTCTCTGAAAGCTGGGATCACTAAATTGAGGCTGTTGTATTTTGGCCACATCATGAGAAGAAATGAATCATTAGAAAAGGCAATTATGCTAGAAAAGGTGGAAGACTGTAGAAAGAGAGGAAGACCACATGGCAGATAGTTAGACTTGATCAAGTAGGTCATGGGCCTGGTCCCACAGGACCTGAGCAGGAAGGATGAGGACAGAAGGGCTTGGAGAAGTCTCATTCACAGGTTGAGTGTGTGTGTGTGCGCGTGCGCATGCATGCATGCATGCATGCATGCATATGTATATGTATATATATATATATATATATATATATATTCACACACGTGTATATACTCACATATGCATACAGACACCACCTTTGCATTACAGAAGAAGGCAGGAGAATGGTCTCCTTTTGAATTCCTTAGGCTGGGATGGGACTTGTGCATCCCCTCTGATGTTCCTTGACTGAATCTTCTGGTATTCCTCACCATTGGCAGTGCTGTCTAGGGCTGCTAGAAGTTGCAATCCAACAAATTTGGAGAACCACACTATGTCTTTACCTGTATCATTTCTTGGAGAAACTTTCTTATTATTGAAAAATGTACCATTCAACACCTGTTCTCTAATCTGTCAGAGTTCTTTCTAATAGTTAATTCATACTTCTGGATTTGTTTCCACTTTTTCATAGAATTAAACTCCCCCTCCTGCTCTTTTTTTCCTTGAAAATTCTTACTCCCTTTGCAACTGCAGTGTGGAACTTGAATTCTAAATGGCTCCCTAGTTTAAGATTTGATGTTCCCTAGCTGAGAAGCAAAAAGCAATATTGCTACATTTATCTTTTTATGAAATGCATTACACAGAGTATAATTTGTGTCTCTGTAATAATCTACTGTTTTCAATTAGAGATTAAACTAGTTACTATAAAGGTCTGAAGAAAATACAGTGACTTTTTCTTTAAAAAAAATCTTCCATACAAAGTGTGGGAACGTTACTGAGACTATATTCCGTTTACTGTAAATCAGCTTCACAAATGCAACTTACAGTGGCGAGGCAAAGAAATGAGATTAACAAATAGGGGAAAATAGTAGATAATCATATTTACAAAAGCTGATGAACATCTCCCCTTGTGCTCCATAAGGACCTGAATTGCCTCTCATCTGAGATCAGTACATTTTTGTTTAGGCATCTCATATTTGCCTGATTCGCTCAGCAGCTCAGATGGATTTGCTCAATCTGACTAGATGCAATCGATTAGAATGGTTGCTGTGCTAAAGGCTTTTGTGATGGATACAAGCTACAAGTCGAGATTGTCTGGGTGACACTGTGACTTCTTTTGGCATTTGAAAGTCTACAGCCAGTTGTTACATGTGTGGGGTGATGAGAAGGGCAGTAGCTCAAAGTCAGTAGGTTGTTTGTTCAGGATGCTGCTGGTGGTGGTGATCCTGTGCAGCGTCTTGCCTGATACTTACAGCCAATGCTTGAAATATGAAAGCAAAGATTCAGGGATCCTTTATAAATACCCCAGGCACACTCATGACTCCTCTTCATTTATCAAAACCACATTTCCCTACAGGTTACTGTATGAGGCACCATCATACAAAGTGGAGAACAGGGAAGCTTAACTCTTAGTAATCTGAGCACTCCTTGCTCCTTGATCAGGGATGTTGAGTGTCATGGGTCACATACATCCTGCAGGTGGTGTCATCCAGACTGCTAGTTTCCTGCTGCCTATATTTCGGTGTACATGTCAGAGAAAAAGGAACAGAATCACCTGAACGGATTGGAAATTGATGTTACACATCCAGGACATCATGGCAATAAGGTTGTTTTCGACTCCCAAGTTCACTTTCAGTCATTCTAAGGTCTTCACACATTCCCCAACCTGGTGCTCTCTAGATGGTGTTGTACGAAAACCCCATCATCCTGAGCACTGTGACCATTGCTGGGCTGGATCGAAATAGTAGGGGCTGTACTCCAAGCCTAAATCCACCGGCTAACCTCTCAGTACCATAAGAACCATCCATCAATGTGAATGGTAACTTAACCATTTATATAAATCTAATAGTAAATGGATTTAGGCCCCGCCTGCCACTTATATAGTAGTGGGATACGTGCTTTAACTGCCTGCTTCCTATCCCATGGAATCCTAGAGTTTTGTTGCTTTTGATGAATACCCATTGCCAAGCCCCAGGCGGGCCTTACAGGACGCCTGCTTTTGCGGCGCTCTGCCGCCGCCGCTGGTAGTCCTTGGGGAGCGGAGCCTCCACCACGGCGCGGCTCCCGTTCGGACCAAAAAAGGACGCTCCAAAATGGAGCTTTTTAGCGCGCGTTTGTGATGTAGCGAGGCGCCAGGGGCTCACTCGCTACGTCACAAAGGATGCGACGCATCCAGCCGCTCGTTGTCGATACTCAAAGATGGCGCCGGCCATGTAGAAGGGCCGGCGCCATCTTGTCACGGACGGAGTCCGTATTAGGCCAGGGTCGTTCGAAGAGACGCCCTTTTTTTACATATGTGACGTCCTCCAGACGTCCCCAACCTGCCGGTTTGTAACCGGCCCAAAGTGATGGCATAACAACAAAGATTTCACATATATGGAGCTCGAAATGCCAAATGTCCAAAACGGATTCTTAGAGCTTTCGTTTTTCCACCTAGTCTACTTCAATACTCCTTTTCGGTTCTGTTGATGATATTTCTATTTGACCAGTCCAGAAAGCCCATTATTATTATTATTTATTATTTATTATTATTTATTATTATCTTTATTTATAAAGCGCTGTAACTTTACACGATTGCTGTACATACTTTTGAGTCAGATGATTCCCTGCCCTCCGGCCTTACAATTTACAAAGATTGTCTTGGTTTTACTTCTGATGTTCTCTGCTGTGTACCCCCAGATCCAGACCACAGCAAGGCTGTGTTTTTTTTGTACAATATTGCCAAAATCCGACCATATCTCTCCGCCTCTACTGCCAAGATCCTGGTCCATGCCCTAGTGGTCTCCCGACTTGATTACTGTAAGTCCTTTTGGGGGTTCCTCTTTCTCCACCTCCTCCTTAATTTCTGTCCAGCATTCAGCTGGCACGCATTATCACTTCCCACCCTCTGACCATATTCTCTTGTTTTTCATCCTTCATGGTCTCTCCCTTCCCCTCTTAGCAGTTAAGCTCTGGTGTCTTTAAAGCCTTCCATGGTTGCCCTCCTTATTTATCGAACCTTCTTTCTCCCTTCCCGCCGGCCCTCCGTTCTGGTAGTCAAGGTCTCTGTCTCAGCCCAGGATTTCCTCTGCCCATCCCGGATTGCCCTTTTCACTTGCTGCCCTCACTCCTGGAACTTCTTCCCCCAGCAAGAGCCATCACTTCTTTAAACCAGCTTCAAAACGGAGTTGAAAACCATCCTGTTCAGAGAAGCCTTCCCAGGCATTGTGTGATTTCTTTGTTAATTTGATGTTTTTTATGTTGCCTGTTTTTATTGAACCGTTTCCTGTTTCTTTTGTTTGTATTATTATATGGCTTATGCTATTATTCTTAGATTGTATGCCATGGGCAGGTTTACTTTATCTATTTGCTGTTTTTATGTACAGCACTGTGTAACAATCTACAGCACTTATTAAATAAAGCATCAAATAATAATAAGAAGCCTATAATAATCAAATAATGGGGACGAGCACTAGGGATCATAAACATAAACTTACATTGTATAATGGAGCAACAATGTATTTTTTTCAAACTCAGCCATGCGCCTTTATTGTAGCAACCCGTTGACTGTCTCGTCATGAACAGTGATGGATCCAAGATAGGACTATGGCAAGCACTAGAACCATCCTGAAGTGTCAAGATATATTAATAGAATACTAAGGTTTACCATGCCATTGTATTTCCAGTTTGCATGGCTGTGACAGCTTGACAGTGAAGAAAGCGATGGAAGAAAATCAATTATTGAAAGATGCTGGAAAGTAATGGATACGTGAGGAAAAATACAAAAATGGGTAGAGCAATCAACCTGAACTCTCTCTAAGCCAGTATGACTAAAATGAAGACGTTGTTACTTTTTGGCCCTATCATGGGAAAGCATGACTCCTTAGAAGATGTTCAGGAAAGTAGAAGGCAGTTAGGAATGTCCGTAGGAAGCCAGAAGCCTTCCAGATGGATAGACTCAGTCACGGAAACCATAGCCCTGACTCTGCATTCCTTAGCAGGGTTGTTGATGAAGGGATGACTTATGAGGTCTCACATTATAGGGTCACCATAAGTTGAAGTCATCATAATGGCAATCACAACAACCAACAATACACACTAAAATACTCCTACTGCTTTATCACACTAAGGGCAAAAAGGATTTAATGAAAGTTAAACTAAAGAAAACCAGAAAATGCATGTGTTTATCGCACAAACATTTTCTGGTTTTTCTAGTTTCACTTTGTTTAAATCCTGTTTTACCTCCTAGGGTGATTAAAGCAGTAGAGCGTTCTCCTGATGATTAAGAATAGTGGCACAAAACAACTTCTCTAGCAGAACTCGACTAGCGTAGTGTTCTATTAAATGTGTCCGGTTGGATACACCCCAGAAAGGCTAGGGAAGGTTCGAATATGATTACCCTTGTCTTACCTGTTGTCTTAAATGTTTATATTGGCTCATAATGTTCGTATGTTTAAGGTGAAATGTATTATACTTTCCACAAAATTTCAACAGTGCCTCAATACGACTATCCCTTTCGTAGGGGTTGGGGTTCCTGGCGCTCTCTGGTCAAACTAGGGGGATAGTAATTCAAATTATGTCTGATCCTCAGTGCCCTTTGCAACCTTTCCATGATTATCAGAGCATGGTTCATTAGATTTAAAAATAATGTGTTCTGGTACCTCTGCAATTACTCCGTTTGTAACAAGGTTGAAAAAAACTCCACTTGTTGTAGGCTCTTTAGCTTTCCATTACTTTTTGTGACATTTTGGGAGGAAAACCTTGTATCATTTGGTAAGTAAAATGACAGAAACACGAATTCAAAAAGTGCTTCTTTCAGATGACCTAATAAAGGACTTTTGGAAATAAGTAGGAAATTGTTATTCATAACACTAATAGATTTGCTTTGCTTGTTAGCTCTTGATTTGTACACTCCTATACCACAACGAAACCAATTACATCCACGCTAGTTATTAATGGTTATGGGGCAGTTCCCGTTGTGCAATGTGGAACAGAAAACAGAGTTAAAATACTAGCAGAGCTATTGGGTTTCACCTTCTTTTCCTGTAGATTTTGGCCTCAGCGGTAAATTCAACCTTATTCCTACCTTATAGACTACATACATGGCACAGAAAAAAAGGAATGTAAATCAATATTGATTTCAAATATGTCTATTCTCGGGTAGACCTACCCATGCATCCTAGCAGCTTAAGACTTTTGAAGTGTTCTCCACTACTCCAGGACAGTAGGATCATTTGTATTCAGCGATTGTTCAGAAAGCCCACAGGATGGAATGCTGCAATCAGAGCCGCCTAGGACTTCCTTTCAGTCATGCCAATAATTTGACGCATTGATTTTTGGTTGAAGGTTCACATACATGGATTTTGCCAAGCTATAATGCGTTTTTTTGTATGTTTCCTGGGATAACTCTATAGAAGTCACAGAATCCCAGACTTGAAAATAGGTTTTTGTGTCACTAGGGTTCTAGCTTGTTCAACATTTTGAAGGGGGGGGGGGGGGGGGGGGGGTGGCCTGAAATCTGTATTTTGGATTATAAAGGCTCTGTTGTCTCCTGTAAAAAAGGGAAAAAATAACGTATAAACAGTGTTTTTCTTGGAGGAGGGAAATACAAGTAAGGACATTAACAGTACTTTAAATCAACTGTTTAATTGTGAAGCTGTTAAAAAGGCTTGGTAACTAAATCCATGCTTATCATTTGATTGTTGCAATATTAAGCATGTTTTCAGATGTTGCTGCAACTAACTATAAAGGACCACTAAAACAATAACATGGATCCCCCCCCCCAAGTTCAGAGACACACACTCCTGCGATGGGCTGAAGCTGCACCTTCAGCCACCTAGGTAGCCCACAAAATCTAGCCTGCAAAAGGAGTGCAAAAAAAAGTGCTCCTGCTATTGGCCTGTTCTTGTATCTGGTCTCCAACCGTCCCATTCAGGGACTCACTTGCCAGAGGAGAGTCCAAGACAACCCACGGTCTGTGAGGCTCCTCTTAATCGAGGTTATACCTCCAAAATTTCTACACCTATTAGATCTAGTGCTATTTGAGAGATTGTAATGTCCTTATGAACCAGCCTGACCCTGCCAGACCTATCACCACATCTTCCCTGTTATGGGCACGGGAAGGGGCCATCGGGGCCACGCAACAAAAAAGTCTGACGAAAAAGCCTTTTACAGCCCAAAGTGTCCTCAAAAATGGCTCCATTCCATTGCTGGTGCCAAGCCATTCCCATTTCAGTGCTGAGGCACATCCTTGGCTTGAACCAGAAGTTTCGAACCAAGCAAAAGGACACGCCTCGCACTTTGAATGGGAAGCTTGGTGTTGCGGCGATGGAATTGGGCCATTTTGAAGACACTTTGGTGGTTTTTGGTAAAATTGTGTTTTTTCTCAGATTTGCGTGGCCCCGAGCTTCCTCTTCCCTGCCTATAATGGTAAAAAATGTGCTGATTACAAGTCCAAGGGAGCCTCTTCTTTCCGAACCTTATGCATTGGCCCTGAAATGGGCCCGTAGCTGTTCCAAAATGGACTGTTCACGGGATGGGGGTGGTGGGGAACATATTTTACTGCCACAGCCGAGAACGCTGCTGCTGCACCGAGTGTTCCCCATCCAGTTCGGATGCTGTCCCCACGGGGCGATTTCCAGGAATGCTTCTCAAGTGTTCCCGAAAATGCCCCCTCTGTGATGCATCTGAACGGGATGGGAACGTTCGGCTGGTGTCCAGTGCGTTTCTTTCTGTGCAGTAACTTAAAATCTGTTCCCCACCACCTCCCATCCTCCATAACTTTCCGTTGGAACGCTTACTGGACGTTCCAGGGGCAAGCTGTTAAAGTCTCAGTCTCACAACATTCACAGGTACAGTTTGTCGGAAAACTATAATAGAAGACTGTTTGGTAGGCTTTGCGAACATTATTTGGAGGCTAGCATGTCCCCGCTCCTCGCTATGTTTTCAGGCTTTTCAAACTAATTGCTTTAAAGAGGAAGTGCACTGTTTAAACCTTACTGTTTTAACCTCTTTTACTCCCTTTAAGTGAATGTTAAATTGGCTAAAATAAATCTCTTTTCCTATTGAGTTTTTGAAACACTGTTTAATCGTTTAATTTGTAAGTTGCCTTGTAACTCTAGACTTCGAGAGAAGGTAGTCAATGATGCCGATGACGTGGACACTGACCAAATTTGCCCAGATTTCAGTCAATTGCCATAGGCCTGTTATTATAATTTAAAACAAGTACTCCAAATAGACATTTTCTGTAGCCCAGTCATGGAATTCCCTTCTTTAGAGGAGTAAGGTGCTCCCCCGCTTATTATGCTTAGGACAGGCATTAAGGACCCTTACATTTCCTTAGAGCTCAAAATAGTTATGAATGTCCTTTTCTGATTCTATTCTGATGAATTGTTCCTGCTCCTTTTATTTTATGTTACGATTGCTACTTTGTTCTTTTCTGTTTTATTGCTGTTTTTTATTTGAACTGTATGTTGCCTTGAGAGTGCCCAGCTGGTAGAGACATTGATGTATAAAAACTGCCCTACTAGATAATAAAATAATACACCGGCACCTTAGTATGTATATCTGGCCACACCAGATATGTGCAAACACTAGAGACAACACTACCCACAGTGCCTTACTATAACCCACATGGAAATTGCAAGGATGTAAGGAACTTTATTAGTCTTACCTACATTAGTTACTTTATGGGTAGAGTTATATTAAAGACAACGTATTGTATGTCTGAAGCTTTTATAGGATGAATTACTAGATGCTCTTTTGTTTCATTGGCTGCCTGCATCCTGAATAACGGTTGATTAAAAAATAGGGTCCAATTTTACCTAGATTTTGTGTCCCAATAGCAGTGCTAATTAGGGCACACAACTAATTGCCTCTTACCCTGTGGAGTTCAGTCAGTCAACCAAACCAGTGAATAACCCAATAGTCGTGACTCCAACTTCTTAGTTACCATTTTAATCAGGTGCAACATAAAAGCCCCTCCAGGAAGGGCACAGTTTCATTGGTGGATAGTGAAGGGAGCAGCAGCCGCAGGCTTCGCATCATCTTTCCTTTTAATACAAAGCCACGAAGTTTTAGATCACGTGGTAATTGTCACAAAAGGAAATGTGTCCAGACATTGGGTGAGGAAAGAAATAGAAGCATTTTAAAGGGAAAGCTCGTGCACCCCCACTTTTTTGCTCTCTTTAATATAAAACACCTAGGATCATGCTGTGATGAGAAGCATTTTATCTATGTCTGAAACAAATAAAAACTAGGGTTGATTTAATAATAGAAGATAGAAAGCAAAAGACACAAGTGAGGAATTATATGTTTCTGACGAAGTGAATAGATCTGTTTTGACACCAAAAGAAAGGATAATATTGCCTGAAGTATTTCAGGTTTGGGGGTGGTGAGAGAAAAAAGTGTGAAATTCTAAGAGGAAACCTTAGATTATTTGGCACTATGGACTTCATACCGACGATACCAGACCCAAAATGTTGACATCCAAATATGTTGGGTCTCATAGATCTTATCCCAAACCCATCCATATGATAGAGAACATGGGAACCTCTTCAAGGGACTACTGGTTTGTAACTCCATGCATGCCTGGCTTCAAACTCTTGCAGCTTTATATAACCTTTATACATTAATGTTATACAATGTTTTATATAATGTTTACATAATCTGACACTTCTAAAAAAATCTTTAAATGAAAAGAACACTGTAAAATTTGTACTGTTATTCCCACAACTGATCTCCTTACTCAAAGTGAATTATTGCTATGTGTGAAGTTAAACCAGATCCCCCCTGGTGAAATCCAGCTGACAGATCCTTGGAACCTGTTTCAGCTTCTATGTGTTTCTCTGAAAAAAAAGGTGAGATATAAAGTGGACATGAAATCCAAACGCTACCCAGCTGGTCTCTACTGAGCTGTATGTGAGTTCACCTTGTTACTCTCCTCTCTAAGCTGCCACCATAACTTGACATAACTTTTGAAAACCTGCGGATGCTTGCACGGCTTTTCTGACCAAGCTAGAAAACCAAAAGCTAGGGAACCTTCACTAGCTTTCTCTCCAGATCTCTCTGAAGATGGGAAAGTTACACGGGGAAAAAGAGAAGTGATTCAGTTTAACGTTATTGAAATTTAATCGTTAACTTTATAGGATTCTCTTGTTTAATATACATATTCCATGACTTTTGAGTTGGCATCCTTCTTTGTTATCTTGAGATAATGCTCTAAATGCATATTCATGTGCATGTTAACTGTTGTCGTTCATCTGTTTCTTATAACTCGTTATTTATATTGGATAAACTTCCTTATATTGAGACAATTTAGTATCCACTTAATCTTGTAACAGCCCACCTCTCAGCCTGTGCCAGCGTTCATTAATGGATGGGAGATCTTTTGAGAAGTACTTTGCGGAATGGGCTGTAAATGTATTTAAATTTCATACTGTTACAAGCTTTGAGAGATAATTATCTTGTTCTGTTGATTAGGACTTGTATCAAAAGTATCATTAATCTAAAAAAATTGCACAATTTGGTACAGAAGGCATTTTACAGTAGCTCAAGCTGTGTATCCAGGCATATTGAAATAACCTTCGTAGGGTATATTGCTCCTTATCTTATCTTACATCGTTGGGACATAAGGTGCAAATCTGTAAATACGATTGCTAGTAAACATGAACTCAACAGGACTGTAATTCTGAGTCAACATGTGTAATTAGGAATTGACCAAGCTGACTTTGAGAACCAGATGAATAACTTGCTCTAGCAATTTGCCTGCATTGTCAGGTCAGTTAATGATGGATCTAATACATTCACATGTGAAACTGCCCTGCCCTATTATCAACTAGGAAACCAACTGAGCTTTCAAGGCAGTGACTTTCAGCAAAATGGTCTGTGTCAAGAGGGTGGGAAAGAAGCTCGCTACTCCAGCGAAGAAGATTCCTTGACAAAAAATTTACAAGACTGGGACGTTTATTTTTTACAAAAGCATCTATTGGGGTCAGTGATCAGTTTTATGTTTTATAAAATGAAACTGAGGCCCGGGAGAGATGGCTCCTCAGAAGGTGGCATGACGGTGGCATAGTTTACTCCAGAGGGACACCACAACCCCCAAACATGCGGTGTCCCTCCAAAGTAAAAACGAAGCTAGAAAAACTGTGTTCTTTTATGGCACAGGCGGACATCACTGGGGGGCGTGCGCCAATGAGTGGCCTTGCATGAGTAAGGACGTGCAGCTACGTGTATATGCTGCACGTCCTTATGTCAAAATGGCCGTGCCCTTGTTTACATTTGGGCGCCGCATTAGTACCTTGGCCATGGCCATTGCTCGAGTTAGAGACGTGTGGTGGGGCGCGGGTCCCTAAAACTAGACTCAGTGGCGGCACAGCGCTTGGGACATCTGTACCATGCCTGAGTTTGCCTCTGATCCTAGAGCTTGTGTGACATAATTAAAGGAAGTCTAGTAGTAGGGGAATAACCATTGGTTGGCAAGGAAAAAATTAGAATGTTGTTGGTTGTTATTTTTTTGTCTATGTTAGGATTGTTCTGGGTTGTTTTCGTAAATTTACATGGTAGCCTTTAGTCTTCATATGTTGTGTTTATGTGTATGGTGAAAGTATTTGTTGTTGTATATTTGTGGTTTAAATAACAATATTTAAAAATTCAACATAAAACACTCTTGATCAAAACCAAGCTTCCTTACTTTGCAAGATCTGCGACTCGACTGCTCATACCAATAATATATTCAAGTCTTTCAGTTCAAAATCTCAAATTTCTACTTTGACGTTTCCATTTTGAGTCTCATTATCCTTGCAAGATACTATCACCTCAATTCTCAAGTTGAGTCCCAAGTAACAGGAGCCATTTTTAACAGAAACAGAAAAGGCATGGGTGTGTTCTCTCTGAGGGAATAGCACATCTGTTAGGTGTTATCAGACGAGCTCTTAAGAGGTCCTATTCCAGTGTGACTCCTCTAGTGCCTCCTGTTGCATGCTGGGATTGGCAGTTTAAGGAGGGGATTTAGAATTCTCAGGCAGAGGAAGTTTCAGCCTCCTAAAAACTGCCAATCCCAGCATGCCACAGGAGGCCTGCTAGAGGAAGTCACACTGGAATAGTAGCTCTTTAAAGCATAGTGTGATAAAACATTTCCTCGTCATGAGTTGAGTGGGGGTGAAGACTGCTTTGAGCCTTCCCCTGCCCGCTTTACATTAGACGGAGACTCTATAGCTTGAAAAAGCTTTAAGAAGGATTTCCTTTCATCTCACGCCCATTGTATAATGCATTTGCTGTTCCCTTCACGAAAAGTGTCCCGCACTTTGGGGGCAGGTCTTGCTTGTCCTTGATGTGCATTGCACCAGAAAGTCAGTCACAAAACATATACAAACCTCAAAAGGGGAGGTCCATGTGGCCCTTTGACGTGCCAGGTCAGAGTCACGACACACTGCACGTCGTGACCTGATCGGCTATTTTCCTAGCCCAAAAGAAGCAGCAAAATGCTGTTCTTTTGGTGTGGAAAAAAAGGCCCCCATTGCCACTGTGGCAGTGTGGCTTTCTTCCACGTTCTCAGTACAATGTGTGTAACACTGCCCCTTGGCAGAAATGTCGTAATGCCCCTCCATCTGTCAGGTGGTGGCGTGATGCCAGTTTAGGGGTGGAATGGGTGGGGGAAGTGGTCGCCATGTCCCCCCATACCCCCCTGAAGCCAGCTCTTTATGCCAGTCTGTTCAGACCTCGGTTGACTCTCACTGGCTTGTATCAATGCTTCACCAGAGTGATTCCTTGATGTATGGCTGCCAATTCTGTAGATGTTACATTGGCGGAAAGTGCCATTACCTTTACTGGCTTTTGCGTGGATAGTTATAAGGTAATGGGATGATTAGGATAATGGGGAAAAACTTTCGAAACAGAAACCACGGGGCTTTTCAAACTAAAACAGATTTAAGCTTTATTTATTTGAATTTGTTATTTGATTATATTTGCTTTCTTCCAAATGTGACTCAAAGTGTATTACAACAATAAGAGGGAATTTAAATTGTATAGTCACTTTAGAACATATATAGGTGGTATTGAAATACTGACAAAAACTAGGGCATAATTTACGGTATATAAAGTATTGAAAGCTATCAAATATAGGACTGAAACATGACACTTTTTGATCCAGAGCATTATAGAGACGGGGGCTGCTTACCACAGAGATATTAGAAATGATACTTTCTGAAGTAGACACTCTTTCTCTGCAAATAAAAGTACCTGTTGTAAGGGGTCATGTTATCATTCCAGAAAGGCAGCCACAAAATGACAGGGCAGATGGTTTGTTCTAGCTGTTGCTTTGGCAGTAGTTAAGTTGCTTTTTGTGGTGTGTATGCATGTGGTATAAGTGTAAGAAGAGAAAATCCCACTGCGATAGACATATCTTAAATCCCCCCAGGAAAGGGTAAGAAGATGCCGGATTACTCCCCCAGAGGTAGGTTTAAACCAAGGTGGGAACAAGTGACTTTTAGAGTCACTGGGGACAATTTCCAGCTTTCTTATGACTTAATGACGCCACACACTAATTACAAATCCTTGGTAGGCTACCTCTCATTTGTTATAAACAGCAAAATGTAATCCTTTTTTTTCCCTGAAGCCCACTTTTTTACTCTTCTGGTTATGTTCCCTGGGAAGTGACCTTGGGTCTTCTTAAGTACGCTCAAATTCCTTCTGGCTGTTCACACAAGGAATGTGACATTTCATGTCATCCATTATTTCTCTCAGTATCATAGAACCATTAACACCATTAACATCAAACAAATGAAGGTATAAGAGAGCCAGCGTGGCATAGTGGTTTGAACTTGACAACTCTGGGACATGTTTCAGTTGCGCTTCACTATGGTGGTTAGATCTCGCCGCTTTGCGGCGGTTCTGCGCGCCGCTGCTCCGTGCGGGGCCGCAGCAGCCACACGCGCGGCTCCACACGGACCGAAAAGAGCTCCAAAATGGCTTGCTTTTAAGCGTCGCCTCTATGAGTTGTGAGGCTGCCGGGGGGACTCGCAATCTAGGACGCGCCGACACATGCGGGGGGACGCAAGCATCCGTACGTAATTGGCGGGCCGCCTCGGGAGGTGCGCATTTGTATGTACGGAATACGTATGGTGTTAGTGGGGGTGCAGGAAGCACGCCCCTTCCAACCCTTATACGTTGTTCATTACGTACTAAATGGCTTGTTTTGTTGTATAACCCACCTATGAAACCTGGAAGACCTGGCAGTCACTGCTCTTGGCTCAGGGGAAGCAATGACAAACTCCTTGAACAGTCTTGCAAAGAAAAAAACCTGTGAAGGTGTCAGGTTGGTCGCCATTAGTGTCGGGAAATGACTTAAGAACACAACAACAACAAATCCCCTTCTCGTTAATGCATAATGCAGAACATAATGCTTTCATTCAGTGGTTAGTGGCTTGGGCATGCTGCGGTGGAGAGGGGATTTGTCCCCCCTAGCGGAAGAGAAATGGATCCGATGTGGTGATTTGCACATAAGTACACTTCCAGGAGAGGGGCACACCAGGTTCGTTACCACTTCACCCGGTGTGTTGCTTCCTGGCATTTCAAGTACCCCTCCCTTCTCCCCCTACACTACATGGTTAAAAGTGTAGTGTGTCCGTTTGGTGCCCGATAGTAAATGTGACTTTACTATAGGATTGGCATTTGAAAAGGATGGTTGGGAAAATGTTTTGCCCCTCTTGCAATAGTCTCTGTTGGTGTCAGGCAAATCAGAGGTGTTCTTGGAATATCAAGTCACAAATGGGAAGTGTGGAATCGGAAGAGTTTACATTATTTGATAAAATCCCCAATGGCCATCATTTATGTGGATGGTTTCTTTAGGAAGGTTTCTTGGCTCATGGGATCCTGGAGGCTGGACTGGAGGAACACCTTTTGAGTAGGCCTGCATTGCAGCCATCCTTTAAATTGTGGAGTGGGGTACAAGGTTGGGATAGACTTTCTCTCTGACATTTGATGCGGTGACAGCTGTTAGAAGAGATGGACCGGTGTCTTAATGGGCTGCTTTGCCCATTATAAGCAGAGAAGGATGCCTGGGAACAACCTTTGCCTTTGCCTAATGTTAGACACTAGGGAGGCCCCTGGAATTTATTGCAAATTAAAAAAATTGTGGCCCTATTTCATCCCATCACTGCTATCTCGCTTTATTCCGCGTGGGGAACAATTGCCAAATCCAGTTGATAGTCAAGCT
>NC_056522.1:223766308-223769895 GCF_019175285.1 Sceloporus undulatus | reverse complement strand
TGCCACTGGGGGTCTAATCTCTACCACAGGATGAAAGCAGTTTGACATGGCTTTAACTGCCATGGCTCAGTGCTATAGAATTCTGAGATTTGTAGTTTGTTGTGACACCAGAGCTCTCTGACAGAGAAGGCTAAATATCTCACAAAACTAGAAATCCCAGAATTCCATAGCATTGAGCCATGGCAGTTAAAGCAGTGTCAAACTGTATTGATTTTGAGGTTAAGAATTAGCAGCTTCTTTTGTGCAACTATTAAGGTTTAATCTGCACTGCAGAAATAATGCAGTTCGACACTTCTTTAACTGCCATGACACTGCTTTAACTGTGCAATGATCCTACAATAAACTACAAATCTCAGAAGTCCATACCACTGAGCCATGGCAGTTAAAGCAGTGTTAAATGCATTATTTTTACAGTACAGATTAGACCTGAGTCAATAGAATTTACATAAGTGTTAACTTTTAAAGTTTGGATTGATTCAGTAGGTCTACTCTACTTGTATCTAACAACTAAATATATTTTTATTCATTCTTTTGTACTGTTATATATGCAGGCTCTCTGGACTCTGTCAGCATTCTTCTATCATTTTAATTTTCATGTGCTGTGACTAATTTGGTCCACTAGATGGTAGTAAAGACCACAAGCTTGAGTCTTTTGCCAAATAAATATATATAAAATCTGGATAGTGATGCTGAAAAATATATACCATTTAAAAAAAAGAAAGGAAAAGAAAAGAAAAGAAACCCAGACAAATATTACCCTGACCTTAACGTGTAAAAACTGAAAACAAACAATCACTGATCCTGTCAGGAAAACATTATTTCACTCTGAGCAGCACCCAAAATGGTTTGTCAGGATAAATATGGAGTGGAATGATTATGAATCATTGTGGCAAATTTTAATACATATCAGAAGGTAAATTAATCCAGCTCTGTCTGAATCTTCGTGCCTTTTCACAGATACAAATGAATGGTAAACAACATTTTGGCAATTTTTAGGTTAATCATGTAGAACTGATTACTCAAGAAGAATGCTATTAACATTTACTCAATTTATACCCTACAATGTGACAAATGAAAATTAATGCTGCTGTTTTTGGGAATATCAAATGGGTCATGATTTTAAGATGAAGGGGAAACATGGATTGCCCTTAAGGATAACTCTTCATGATGGTTTTAGTCGAGGTATGATTTTAGCAGTAACCATTACTAACCAGAACATCTAAGGGGCAAAACAGACTGCCCTGAAGGGGTGGCTTGAAGGTGCCCCTGAGAGAGCTGGGTTGGAGCCATGACAACTGTATGCAGTGGTCCCAATCCAGTTTTTTGCTGGTCCAAAAAGAAACAGCAAAATGCTGCTTCTTTTTGAGTTGGCAAAAAGCTGGCTTTTTCCTTCCTGCCGTGGCTTTACAGTGGTCCTGTGGCATCAGCATGTAAATGCCACACCACTGGATGCCATGAAGCTGGCCCATATGTGGGCAGCCTCGTGGCTTCCATGCAGCTTTGGGGTAGCTTCGGGATGTGTGTCGTGTGTACACCATGCTCCCAAGCCACTGTGCAGCCAGAATTTTGAGCTGGTCTGTTTTGGCTTCTGATCAAGGAAATCACAGCCCTGAGTCTGCAAGATCTGAACAGGATGGTTGATGATAGCGTGACCTGAAGGACTCTCATTCATAGGGTCACCATAAGTTGAAATCTACTTGATGGCAGCTAACAGCAACAATTATTTGAGGACTCAATGTTGGTCCAACAGAGAGAGGGCTGCGGCAAGTGGAGGGAGGCAAGACGCACATACGCCTGATATTGTGGCACAGCAGAAGGACCACAACTTTACTGTTTACAGCTATATAGTGAGCCCACTGTATTTGCAGACTAGTCATCCATGGAGTGGAGTTGTGGTGTGTAACAACACTTTATATTAGCCAATAGCAGTGCACGCCTATGAGCATGTTGATTCAGGAGCATGTATGTCGCTGGCCATTGACTAGAATCATAGAATCATAGAATCATAGAGTTGGAAGAGACCACAAGGGCAATCAAGTCCAACCCCCTGCCATGCAGGAAATCCAAATCAAAGCATCCCCGACAGATGGCCATCCAGCCTCCGTTTGAAGACCTCCAAGGAGGGAGAATCCACTACACTCCGAGGAAGTGTGTTCCACTGTCGAACAGCCCATACTGTCAGTAAGTTACTCCTAATGTTGAGGTGGAATCTCTTTTCCTCCAGCTTGCATCCATTGCTCCAGGTCCTAGTTTCTGGAGCAGCAGAAAACAAGCTGTCTCCCTCCTCAATATGACATCCCTTCAAATATTTAAACAGAGCTATCATATCACCCCTTAACCTTCTTTTCTCCAGGCTAAACATCCCCAGCTCCCTAAGTCGTTCCACGTAGGGCATGGTTTCCAGACCTTTCACCATTTTAGTTGCCTTCCTTTGGACACGCTCCAGTTTTTCAATGTCCTTTTTGAATTGTTGCGCCCAGAACTGGACACACTATTCCAGGTGGGACCTGACCAGAGCAGAATATAGTGGCACAATTACTTCCCTTGATCTAGACACTATACTTCTATTGATACAGCCTAAAATCACATTGGTCTTGTTAGCTGCCACATCGCACTGTTGACTCATGTTCAACTTGTGGTCTACCTGGACTCCTAGACCCCTTTCACATGTTGTCTCCTTAAGCCAGGTGTCCCCCATCCTATATCTGTGCATTTCATTTTTTCGACCTAAGTGCAGTACCTTACATTTCTCCCTGTTGAAGTTCATTTTGTTAGCAGTGGCCCAGCTTTCTAGTCTATTCAGGTCATTTTGAATTTTGATCCTGTCCTCTGGAGTATTAGCTATTCCTCCTAATTTGGTGTCATCTGCAAATTTGATAAGTATTCCCCCAATTTTTTTCCTCCACATGATAAAGACGTGAACAGTACTGGGCCAAGACAGACACCTGTGGGATCCCCACTGGTCACTGATGAAAAGGAGCCATTGCTGAGCACCCTTTGGGTTCATCCGGTCAACCAATTACAAATCCACGTAACAGTTGCCTTGTCTAGTCCACATTTTACAAGCTTGTTTGCAAGAATGTCATGGGGAACCCTGTCAAAGGCCTTACTGAAATCAAGATATACTATATCCACAGCATTCCCTTCATCTACCAAGCTAGTAATTTTATGAAAGAAAGAGATCAGATTTGTCTGGCATGATGAGTGCCCACATTTTTCCCCATCTGCAGGGGACTCCAGAACTAAACACCCATGGATGGGAAGGGCCTACTGTAAAGTCTTGGCCTGGCAAGAGTATGGATCTGAGCATCAGATAATCCATCTAACTTCCAACAAGCAGCAGCCCACATGGCTCACTTGTTGAGGGGCTACCCTGGAAAAAGCCACTGTAGAGTTCCGAGTCAACTAGAAGCAAGGCAGATCTTACATTTTCCAAGCTTTGCCTGAATCTGTTCACCTACAGCCTAAAGATTCCTTAAGGGGACTCCCCCCCAAAGCAGGGTGTGTGTGGGGGCAGGGACGTAGCTAGGATTTTAGGAAGGGGGGGTCCAGACTAAGTGCCACCATTATAATGGGGCTTGGGTGCG
>NC_056522.1:223760279-223766208 GCF_019175285.1 Sceloporus undulatus | reverse complement strand
TGCAGGCATCTTACTAACATCTCTAATTTCTCTCTCTCTCTCTCTCTGTGTGTGTGTGTGTGTGTGTGTGTGTATTTCCACAGTTATAATTCCACACAACACATTACTATACAATATATACTCTTCTATTTTTTCTCCTGTTTGGTATGTAACATCTTGCCTGATGAAGAAGACAGTGGAGCTTCAAAAGCTTGGAACAAGTATATTGTGTATTTTGGTTGGCTAATAAAGGTATCATTGTTTGAGGGAAACTAGTAATAATAACAATAATGATGATGATAATGATAATAATAAACATTATTTATATCCTGCTTCTCTACAAAATGCAATCGGGGTGGCTTACAAGATTAAAATGTACAGTCCGAACCCTCAACCCACCCCCCTTAAAATACAATTAAACAATGTAGAATTTAAAACATAAAACATACTTAAAACAATACAATAACTGTGGTGAAGTCAGAGGTCAGCAATTAGATTTTCCTTCTAATAGCCAGAGCACTATTCAGGAAAGGCCTGCCAGAAGAGATCCGTCTTTATAGCTTTTTAAAAGCTGTTTAGAGTGGTAATATGACGGCTCTTGTCTGACAGGCCATTCCACAATCTGGGAGCAACAGCTGAGAAGGTCCTCTGGGAGGTCGCGGACAGCCTTGTTTTACAAGGCTGTAACAATTTTTTTTCCTGAGGATCTAAGTGTGTGGGGAGGATTATATGGAAGGAGGCGGTCCTGAAGATAGGTTGGACCCAAGCCATTTAGGGATTTAAAGGTGATAACCAACACCTTGTACTGGGCCTGGAAACTGATGGGCAGTCAGTGGAGTGATCTTAAGATCGGTGTTATATGGTCTCTTCTGGATGTATCAGAGACCAATCTGGCTGCCATGTTCTGAACTAATTGAAGTTTCCAGACCAAGCACGAGGGTAGCCCCATGTAAAGTGCATTGCAGAAATCAAGGCGTGAGGTTACCAGCACATGTACTACAGTCTCAAGGTCCCTGACTTCCAGGAAAGGGCGCAGCTGGAGTATCAGCTGAAGTTGATAACAGGCACTCCTGAATGTTGCATTCACCTGATTTGTCATGTGAAGCGACGAATCTAGGCGCACCCCCAGACTGCGAACACAGTCCTTTGAGGAGAGTATGACCCCTTCTAGGACTCGAGGTTGTATCCTGATACCTGGGTTCAGAGCCGAAACCGTAAGTACCTCCATTTTGTCCTGATTCAATTTCAATTTGTTTTTGCTCATCCAATCCATTACTGCCTTAAGGCAGTCACTGAGAGGTGAGACGCCATCTGAAGTCAAAGCTGAAGACTGAGACATGGAGAAGTATATCTGGGTGTCATCAGCGTACTGATAACACCCCACCCCATGCCTCTGGATGATCTCTCCCAGCTGTTTCATGTAAATGCTGAAAAGCATCGGGGATAGGATGGTACCTTGTGGGACACCACAATTAAGTTCTTTCCTTGCTGAGCAACTGTCCCCGAGCACCACCCTCTGGAATCTGCCCGAGAGGAAGGAATGGAACCCCTGAAGCACAGTGCCTCCTATTCCTAACCTTCTCAGGCAATTCAAGAGGATGCCATGATCTATAGTGTCAAACACCACTGAGAGTTCCCGTAGCACCAGCAGGGTCACACTACCCCTGTTGATGCCCAGATGCAGGCCATCAGCTAAGGCGACCATGTCAGTCTCCACCCCAAATCCCATCCTAAAGGCAGTTTGAAGTGGATCAAGATAATTGGTTTCCTCCAAGACAGCTTGAAGAGCAACCGCCCTCTTGATCACTTTGCTCAGAAATGGTAGTAAAGAGACTGGCCTGTAGTTCTTCATATCCAGGGGGTCAAGGGAAGTTTTTTTTAGGAGTGGCCTAACCACCGCTTCCTTCAAGCAGGATGGAGCATGACTCTCCCTAAGGGATGCATTGATGATGTCCCTTAAGAACACTCTCAAGGCATCTCCCCCCTGGACGGCCAGCCACGAAGGGCAAGGGTCGAGAAGGCAAGTTGTTTTCCTCACTCTACCAAGGAGCTTGTCCACGTCATCAGTACTTACAGATTGAAATTGATCCAGTATAACCAGATCAGTGGAGTTGCTGGACACCTCATCTGTTGATTCTGTTATAACTCCGGCATCCAAGTCGGCTCTTATCTGAGAGATTTTATCTACAAAGTAGTTGTTAAATGCATCACAGCAGGCCATTGTCGGGTTAAGTAAAAGGTTCTACACAGGTGGAACCTGTGTCAGTTCTCTCATCACCCTAAACAGCTCTGCTGGATGGGACTCTATATAAAAAGATATAATTGCTGTTTTACTGAAATAATAAATTAAACATTGTTAAATATGACTTGGACTCCCAAAACCCCCCCAAACAACAGGATTAGTATATAGAAATGTTAAAATATCATTATAATTAAGCATCATGAACATCTTAAAGTTTCATTCTGAAGTCTATTTTATTTTCCTTTTTTAAAATAATCTTTAGTGTGTAGAAATTTAAATTAATTAAAAAATTGTACAAAACCCCCAATGCTATAACAGCATTTGTATCTACAGGAGTTCATCTGCTTATTGACTAAATCATACTTGCTAATAATACAATATTTTCTCAAAGTAAAATACTGATGTAAAGTGACAGAAGTTAGGAATCAGATTCCCTGTACAGTTCAAAACTAGAGTACTATTTCTCTCACTTCATGGGAAAAGGTGCATGTCAGAGAAAAAAGGAACAGAATCACATGCAAAGGATTGGAAATTGATGTTACACATCCAAGGATATCATGGCATCAGGTTGTTTTCAGACTCACAAGTCACTTCAGTCATTATAAGGTATTCAGCACATTCCCCAACCTGGTGCTCTCTAGATGTGTTGTACGAAAACTCCCATCATCCTGAGTCACTGTGACCATTGCTGGGCTGGATAGAAATAGTAGGGGCTGTACTCCAAGTCCTAAATCCAACTGCTACTCTCAGCTACAATAGAACCATTCAATCAATTGTTGAATGGTAACTTAACATTTATATAAATCTAATAGTAATTGGATTTAGGCCCAGCCTGCACTTATATAGTAGTGGGATAGTGCTTTAACTGCCATGCTTCCATCCCATGGAATCCTAGGTTTTGTTGCTTTTGATGAAGTACCCATGCAAGCACAGGCGGGTTACAGACCGCCGCTTTGCGGCGCTCTGCCGCCGCCGCTGGTTAGTCCGTGGGGGAGCCGGAGCCTCCACACGGCGCGGCTCCCGTGCGGACCAAAAAAGAAGCTCCAAAATGGAGCTTCTTTTAGAGTCGCGTTTGTGATGTAGCGAGGCGCCAGGGGCGCACTCGCTACGTCACAAAGGATGCGACGCATACAGACGCTCAGTGTCCGATACGCAAAGATGGCGCCGGCCATGTAGAAGGGCCGGCGCCATCTTGTACGGACGGAGTCCGTATTAGGCCCAGGGGCGTCTAGAAGAGACGCCCCTTTTTTAAAATGGGACGTCCTCCAGACGTCCCAAATGCCGGTTTGTAACCGGCCAAAGTGATGCATAAACAACAAAGATTTCTACCATATATGGAGCTAGAAATGCCAAATGTCCAAACTGGATTCAGAGCTTCTCGTTTTTCCACCTAAGTCTACTCTTCAATACTCCTTTTCTGTTTCTGTTGATGATATTTCTATTTGACCAGTCCAGAAAGCCCATTATTATTATTATTATTATTATTATTATTATTATTATTATTATTATTATTATTATTATTATCCTTTATTTATAAAGCGCTGTAAATTTACACGATGCTGTACATAAATTTTTTAGTCAGATGATTCCCTGCCCTCAGGCTTACAATTTAAAAGATTGTCTTGGTTTTATTTTTGACTGTTCTCTGCTGTGTACCCCCCAGATCCAGACCACAGCTAAGGCATGTAGATTCTTTTTGTACAATATTGCCAAAATCCGACTATTTCTCTCTGCCTCTACTGCCAAGATTCTGGTCCATGCCCTAGTGGTCTCGTGGCTTGATTTCTGTAACATCCTTCTGGCAGGGCTTCCTCTTTCCCACCCCATCCCTTAATTTCTGTCCAGCATTCAGCTGCATGCATTATTACATCTGCCCACCACTCTGACCATATCTCTCCTTTATTATCATCCCTTCACTGGCTCCCCTTCCCCTTCTGTATTCAGTATAAGCTCCTGTTGTTGTCTTTTAAAGCCCTCCATTGGCTGCCCCCTCCTTATTTATCAAACCTTCTTTCTCCTCAATTTCCCGCTCAGGCTCTCCATTCTGGTAGTCAAGGTCTACTGTCTCAGCCTAGGATTTCCACTGCTCCATCCTGGATTTGTCCCTTTTCACTTGCTGCCCCTCACTCCTGGAATCTCCTCCCCCCATGGACATGGCTCATCACTTCTTTAACCAGTTTCAAAACTGAGTTGAAGACCATCCCGTTCAGAGAAGCATTCCCAGGCATTGTGTGACTATTATTTGTTATTTGACGTTTTTAATTTGTTGCCTGCTTTACTTTATTGAACCCTTTCCTGTATTGTTATGTATTATTTATATGGTATTATGCTATTATTTCTTAGATTGTATGCCATGGGCAGGTTTACTTTATCTATTTTATTGTTTGTATGTACAGCACTGTGTAAATCTACAGCACTATATAAATAAAGCATAATAATAATAATAATAATAATAATAATAATAATAATAATGGAAGAGGCACTAGGGATCATAACATAAACATACATTGGATAATGGAGCAACAATGTATTTTTTTCAAAATCAGCCAGAGCTTTATTGTAGCAAACCCGTTGACTGTATAGATCATGAAAAGTTGTGGATCCAAGACTAGGACTATGAAAGAACTAGACAACATCCTGAAGTGTCAAGATATATAATAGAATACTAAGGTTTACATGCCATTGTATTTCCAGTATGCATGGCTGTGAAAGCTTGACAGTGAAGAAAGCTGACAGGAAGAAAATCAACTCATTTGAAATGTGATGCTAGAGAAGAATTCTTTGGATACTGTGAACTGCTGAAAAAACAAATAAATGGGTCCTAGAGCAAATAAAATCTGAACTCTCTCTAAAAGCCAAGATGACTAAACTGAGACTGTTGTACTTTGGCCCTATCATGGGAAAGCATGACTCATTAGAAGATGTTCAGAAAGGTAGAAGGCAGTAGGAAGGCAGTAGGAAGCAAGACTGCATTCCAGATGGATAGACTCAGTCAAGGAAAACATAGCCCTGACTCTGCATTCCTGAGCAGGGTTGTTGATGAAGGGATGACTTAGAGGTCTCACATTTATAGGGTCACCATAAGTTGAAGTCATCATAATGGCAATCAACAACAACAACAATAACACTTAAAATTACTCCTACTGCTTTATCACACTAAGGGGCAAAAAGGATTTAAATGAAAGTTAAACTAAAGAAAACCAGAAAATGCCTGATGTTTATCGCACAACATTTTCTGGTTTTCTCTAGTTTAACTTTTGTTTAAATCCTGTTTACCTCCTAGGGTGATAAAGCAGTAGAGCGTTCTACTGCTATGATTAAGAATAGTGGACAAAACTTCTCTAGCAGAACTAGACTAGCATTAGTGTTCTATAACTGTGTAATGTGGATACACCCCAGACAAGGCAGGGAAGGTATAGAATCATGATTACCCTTGTCTTACCTGTTGTCTTAAATGTTTATATTGGCCATAATGTTCTTATTGTTAAGGTGAAATGTATTATACTTTCCACAAACCTTTTCAACAGTGCCTCAAACTACTATCCCTTTAGTAGGTGTTTTTTTTCCTTGCGCTCTCTGTCAAAATAGTTGGATAGTAATTCAAATTATGTCTGATCCTTCAGTGCCCTTTGCAACCTTTCCATGATATCAGAGCATGGTTAATTAGATTTCAAAAATAATGTGTTCTGGTACCTCTTCCAATTACTC
>NC_056522.1:223732648-223760179 GCF_019175285.1 Sceloporus undulatus | reverse complement strand
TTGGGGCTTGAAGCCCCAAGGACACCCCTTTTCAGGCTGCGGGGAAGCGGCATTTTGCTGCTTCCCCGCAGCCTGAAAAGCGGCGGATCGGGGCCTCAGCGGCTGCCGGTGTAACCGCTGAAGCCCCAATACTCCAGGGAAAGGGGCAGGTCCAGACCGCCCCAAATGGGCAGTCTGTAACCCGCCCCTGTAATACTAAAAAGAAATTAAAACAGTCAGATATTAAAACAATAGTATAACATCACAGTTAAAATCAGTGGAAGGTTTGTAAAAAAAGAAATGTATAGCGGGGACCAGATAGGATGGAAAAAGGGATGGAGAAAAGGGGAGAGAAGTGGAGGGGGGGGGGGGAGACAGGAAAATAGAGGTGGACCTAGTCTGGAAAGGCCTGCCAGAAGAGATCCGTTTTAATAGCCTTCTTAAAGGTTTCCAAGATGGTTATCTGATGGAGTCTAGGAGCAACTGCTGAAAAGGAGCGCAGGGTCACTGCCAAAAGTCTAGTCCTCTTTGGTTGAAGCAGATTCTTCCCAGCAGAACGAAAAGTGCGGGGAGGATGATATGGGAGAAGGCGTTCCCGCAAGAAGTCATGACCCAAGACATTTAGGTCTTTCTAATACCCTACATCTTTAAAAGTAAAGCTGGATTATGCAATCCCAGTCTAAAAACTACTTGTACCACCTTTGGTGTAACAACAACTGTAGCACTATAGTGTCACAAAATGTGAAGTACACTAGGTGCTGTTGTATTAGAGGCTGACACTGGGTACAATTTGCTTTTTCCTAGTGCAGTTGAGTGAATAGCTTGTTTGTTCATATACTTCTCTCATTATATTTTTCTCTCTTGTACTTGTACATGACTGTGTGTTTATGTAATACAGCAAAGGTAATTATAATAAAATGTAAGATATAAAGACTGGGATTGCATAATCCATCTTTACTTTTAAAATATCTAAGGATGAATAAAGGGCACATACTTTACTGACTTTAGCTTAAAACAAGCTTGTATGACTGAAAATTGCCATCATAGGCTCCAATAAAATTTCATATGGATTGTGAAATTTGCTCACCCCTACTATATGTTTTTATTTGGCAAAAAGATGCTAAAATAACTGAAGATCGTCACTTTCACACTTCTAATTAGGCAAGAGTCACCAGTGTGACTGAAGACCAAGTTCAAAAAGCAAATGATGCCATTACTCACTGAAAACAAACACACTTGATTCTCCTTCACACTTCCTGTAACTTGCTTTCATTTTAATTTGAAGAAATAGCAAAAGATGGCAAATTGACGGTTTTCACTAGAGGTGGCAGTCATAATAATGACACAAGTATATATGTTTTTTTAAAGGAAACACGTTTATTCATTTATTTGTGGCATTCATGTATCACACTTTTCTATCAGAATCTCATTTTGTGGAGCATTAAAAATGAGGCAATTAACAATTCATAAAACAGCAGAGTGGCAAAATCATGAGATTTCATCAATATCTGGGGGGGGGCATTGAAGGAATGGTAATCAATAAAAAATTTAGAGACTGTTGTGGAGAGGGATGTCTTCATTTGTATGAATCAAGACGTAAGACACAGGCTGGAATGGTTTAAATTGTTTTAACATTGTGTTTTTATAGAAATGTTTGCTTAATAGTTTTTTTAGAACATTTGTATGAATATGTTTTTATCTTTTTAATTTGCTGTCAAGCCCTTTTGAGTCCTGTGATGGGAGGAAGATGGGAATAAATTGAATTAATAAATGTAATTGGCCTCCAACTCCCAGAAGTCATCGGTGGGATACAAACCGCTCATTTGGGGTGGCCTGCAGCCGCCCCTTTGCACCACGTATTGGGGCCAGGGCAGCCACAGCGGCAGCCCAGAGGGCCCAATCCAGCGCTTTTAGGGACCAGGGAGAAGCAGCAAAATCCCACTTCTTCCTGGTCCTGAAAAGGGGTGTCCTTGGGGTTTCATGCCCCAGGACACTCCAGGAGCCGCAGCCAGGGAGAAAGGGGCCACTTGGCCCCTTTCCCCCTAGCGCCGTTCCCACGGCAATCTAGTTGCCACAGGAACAAGGTGCCGTCCAGGAAGAAGCTCCATTTCAGAGCTCCTTCCAGCGCCGCTGTTAGGCCGCCACAAGTGGCCTGACGTGGCGCGAAGACATCACACCCACGCTGTTTGGATGCAGCATGGCCATGATGTCATAATGGCGGCTCCCGTGTATACAGGGCACCACCATTATGCCGCCGCAGCTACATGTTAGGGTTGCGGGGTGTCTGTA
The DNA here is from genome assembly GCF_019175285.1 of Sceloporus undulatus. Taxonomy (NCBI): domain Eukaryota; kingdom Metazoa; phylum Chordata; class Lepidosauria; order Squamata; family Phrynosomatidae; genus Sceloporus; species Sceloporus undulatus. The sequence continues at coordinate 223,757,911 of NC_056522.1, read as the reverse complement.
AAGGGCACCCCGAGGCAATCCTAGAATACATCCAGGCTGGCACAAAGCATCGGTCTGGATAGGGCCATCGTCAGCACAGCCAGAAGTGACATATATTAAGAGATGGACTCCATTAACATCTGTAGAGTCAGAGAGGATTGTAAGAGCTGATGTTAGGTGAAATTCTCTCGAAAGGGAATTTCAAAGATGGTGCATGCTGACCAACGAGCTCCTCTCTTCAGCAGCCACCCTTGGCTTCCTAAAGAAACAAGAATGACCTTAGTATACAGAAAGTTCATGTGGGAAAAGACAATATTTCTGATACTTTATTCTCAGCAACCAGTGACACTGTTTTAAAACTAGGGAGACTAAGGCCTTGTCTGCATGGGCCAAAAGTCTCGTTCCTCCCTCCGTTCTGACATCATCCTGTTTGGATGATGTCCAGCAAATTCCACACATCTGCTAGACTACTTAGTTTAGGTTTAAAATTGTTTACAATAATATACTTTTTGCTCTAGATTTTCCTGGAACCATGGTAGTTGTCTGCATGGGTATCCCACTGGGCCACCTGGTGCATCTGCCACTATGGGTTACTTATGAGGTCAGAACAAGATGCCCAACCTTGTGCTTGTCACTGGTTGCTTCATTCTGATCTCAGATGTGAATGACTTGTGGATGCACTGGGAGTAGGGTTGCCATAACCCTCCTGGCGGTGGGACATTCCCAGTTTTTCACCACTAGGGGGCATCCCTGCCCTGCACGGTTTCCTCCTTGACACCCGGCCTGTTGCCAATCTGGTGACTTTCACACCAAAATGGCTACATTTCAGAGCCTTTGGTGTGATTTTAGTGGTTGGTTTTAATGGTAATTTTGAGAGTTGAAATAAGTTTCAATTATTTTTATTCAATTAGGGCTACATTTTATTGCCATATTAACATTACAGGGACTTTTCAGGGATTTTGACTGAATATTTGGTGAGATATGGGGGGGGGGGATTTGGTGAGTTTTGGCTAAACGTTTGGGGAATGATCTTCAAGGCTTGTTGGCAACAGGAGGTTGCCAGACTCAGGAAGAGGAGCTCCTCCTCTGTTTGGTCCCCACCACGTGGACCGGTCCCAGCAAGGCAGCAGGGGGGAGAGGGCCATTTCCTTTGGCACTGAGGCGAGGATGATGAGGAAGAGGAGGAGGAGGTGCGTGGCCATTTTCAATATTTATTTTGCCCCTGTGTATTTTTTCTAACTTTGACTGCCAGGGCTCAATGCTCTGGAATTCTGGTGTCTGTGAGGCAATTGGCCTTCTCTGTCAGAGAGCTCTGGTGCCACAATAAACTACAATTCCCAGGATTCCATAGCACTGAACCCTGGCAGTCAAAGCAGTGTGTTTTGGACACAGATATCCTCCTTTTGTGAGTTAATGAATGAATTCAGTCCCTAGCCTTTCTATCTCTCTCACACACTGCAGGAGTAATAACGCACTTTGAGACTGCTTTAACTCAATGGTAGGGAATCCTGGGAATACTAGTGTTTGGGAGACATTGAGACTTCTCTGTCAGAGGCTCTGAGGCCACAATAGAATACAATTCCCAGGATTCCCCAGCACTGAGCAGTCTCAAACTGGACCATTTCCTCAATGTGGATGCACCTGGTGAGGCATTCTGGGCACTGCAGTTCAACTACGTTTGGAGGGTTATGTGACTCCCTGTCAGAGATAGCTCTGGGGCCAAGTGTACTACAATTACCAGCATTCCCCAGCACTAACCCAGGACAGTTAAGTCACTCTCGAACTGGATTATTTCCTCAGTGTGGATGCAGCTTTGGTGAGGAACTCTGGGTATTTCAGTCCAGCTATGTTTTATTTCTGCAGTGTATTTTGGACCAGAGACAAGGTGACCAGACATCCTCCTCCTTTTCCAGGACATGTCCTCTTCTGTCAAATTTCAAAATGTCCTCCATTTTGATCACGCCTAAGAAACATGCATTTATATTAACATGTTTAAAAAATCATCAATTTTTTTCGTGTGTCCTCCATTTATTAAAACTGTGTCCTACATTTGAAAATGTTGTCCTACATTTGTCCTACATTTGTCCTGGTTTGAAGGTCCTGACTTATGGCAACCCTAACTGGGAGACTCAGTGCAATGCCCATGCAGCCAGCATGGCTTGAAGGCCAAGTAACAGGTCCAGGTTGGGGCAGCTGTGGGGCAAGTATGTCCTGGACTGCTTTCCAAGTATCCTGGCCAGTGCATGGAAGACCATATTTTCTTTGAGTGATTTTAGTTGGTAGCCTAGCAGATGTAAACAAAATACTAGTTTCCATATTGTTATGTGGGGTAGGGGCTTGCTGTTCACAGTTGCCCTTCATCCATTTGTTTGCCCAGTTGTCTCACCAACACAAGCACTTTCTTTCTTATTCTACACTTGACCCTTTGCAAACAGTGCTTTCCATACCTTTTCATCAAGGGATGAAAGAAAGAAAGAAAGAAAGAAAGAAAGAAAGAAAGAAAGAAAGAGCCAAAATATTAGCTTGGTTTTCAAAGAACAACAGTGCTCGCAAAATCTCAACCCATCCCAGCCCTGGACCACAGATTAGTTCCTTAGCAAAGCATTAGCCATACAGCCTCATAGAAACATTTATCCTTTGCCTTGTTTTTGTTTTCAGCTTGTACGTTTCTTGGGACTGTCACTGATAGATGTGTTTGTACTGTACTTGGAACAAAAGGCCATTGATCTTAAGAGGGGCCTTTAAGGACCTCAGCTATATCAATGATAATCATACTGATCATCATCAGCATACTCCCCAAATGATTGCAGTGATGTGAAAAATAAAAAAAAATGATGAAAAGCTTAGACATTCAGAAGTCATCTTGTCCATTTCTTTTTATACCTGCTTTTCTTTAGTTGCTGCTAGATGAGGAATATCTATGGAGACTTGGTATACTAAAAGAATATAGATTATTTAGCATATATTTTGCTATGACAGGCATTTAAGAACCAGGAGAACTGGTTATATTTCTCCACAATCACTTTTTTACATCATCAGATTTTTAAAATAGGAGTGTGAAAAGGTGTTTGATACCACTTTAACTGTTATGGCTCTGTTGTGGGAACCCTGGGATTTGCAGTTTGGTGAGATAGTTAGAATTCTTCTCCAGCGTGCTATCATTTCAGTGAGTGCAGTAGAGCTCTGTAGCTGCGTTCCCCAGCAAACTACAAATTCCAGGATTGTGTGGGAATAGCTTGAAAATGCTAATTGAGTAAAGAAATTATACTCTAGAAACTTTCTCAGACTGGTTGTTTTTAGGTGAGTACTGCCTATATAGACTCAAATAGGTTCTACCTACACCTTTTTAAGGAGATAAACCAGGAATTGAAACTGGGGGGAAGTACTTGTTTTGCTGTGAATTACTTTCCCTGATACCCTAAAATGTATCTATACTACACTTAGGACCCTATCGCATGGGGCTAAAATCCTTGCTTACTTTCCCCAAATTCATTCCTAATTTGGGAGGCAGTTGGGTGTTATCAGAAAGAAATTGCTGCTGAATCACTTCCGAATTCTAAAAATGGTCACTGAAGTGGCTTAGAGAACCCAGGCTGCATCCAGGATGGATCTGCCAGTGATTTCTATGGTGGTTTCTATGCGATGGCACCCAGCTGCCTCCTGAATTAGGATTGAATTCCGGAAAGGTAAAACAGGGTTTTAACCTCATGCAATAGGGTCCTTATGGCAGTTCGGTTTTACCTTAATTGCTATGTCTCCATCTTATGGGATATTGGGATGTATAGTTCAGTGAAATGCCACTGCTAGAGAGCTCCAGTACTTTAAGGGAGTGGACTGTAGTGCTGTAGCAAAAAGAATTCTACACATTCCAGGGTTCCATAGGATGAATGTGTGTAGTGTATATGCACTCCTGGGCTGCATCTACACTGCAGAATGAATGCCGTTTGATGCCGCTTTAACTACCATGGCTTAATGCTATGGAATTCAGGAATTTGTAGCTTTGTGAGATTTTAGCCTTCTCTATCAGAGATCTCTCATGCCATAACAATCTGCAAATCCCAGGATTTCATAGGATGGAGCCATGACAGTTAAAGTAGTGTCAAACTGCATTAATTATGTAGTGTGCCAGCATTCCTGGACAGACAGCATCTGAAAACTGGTGTATTACTGATGTAAGCAACAGACAGACACAGTTCAAATCACAGCAGGAGTCAACAATAGCCCCATCTGCTTCATGAGCCAATATAGGGCCGTGGGGGGCGGGGGGTAACATTATTCATGGTCTCAGACACTCTAGCCTTCTTGGTTTTGGCCTGAAAAATAAAGGCAAAGTGGGGGTGCACGGGGGTGGAGGGGGGGGGGGGCAGGGGGGTGTATTGTAAGCAAGTACAATTTTTCACATGTGCACCTACAATTCAGATCACAAGATACATCTGTTAAAGAATAAGCCAGTCTCATCTTGAATTGCCTCATGAAAAAAATCGCTTCAGAGAGTCCTATCCAAACTCCTCAGGGCCAGTAGTGGAGCTACTTCAACTTGAATGAGATGGAAATAGGGCAGTACATCATATCTGAATAGTTTTTCAGCCATAAATGCATTCTAACAAAGCCTACAAGGACAGCCAGCCAGCCAGCCAGCCACCACGTGGTTGTCTAGTGCTAATTGAAACATCTGCTCTTCAGCTAGGAAGACTTCTTTGCTCCTTTTGCCTTTGGATGCACCACAGTGGCACCAAGCAATTTCCTCCCACGAACCACTTCATTCACTGCTGCCAGTACTTGTTTCTTTGCATCCTTGAGTTTACCACCTAAAGCCTGATGAACTCACATAGGACCTTATCACACTGAGGTTATTGGAGCTAAGATCAGGGGTGAGTACAAATTGAGTGATCCGGATTGACGTTTTAACGTGGCTGTTTTATCACACCTGGTTGCTGTTCCGTTGCCCTTCCGAACTGAGGGGGAATCGAATCCAAGGAAGTCACATGATGTAGATTCAGACGAAGCAGAGTGAGTGCACATTGTATTTCCACACTGGTGCATACCATGGGGATTCAACGATTCGAATTGGGACCCTTGCACATGCTCAGTGGGGCCCTGAAGGCATCCTGAACCTTTGCACTTCTGGGGTGAAGAAGGGAGCCTGGCTCCACTTTCACGGGAATGACAGCTGCACATTTCTTCTTCCCTTCTATTTCTCTTCCACTTTACCGGGAATGACACCTATTTCCCCTCCACTTTCACAGGAATGACAGCTGCACCTTTCTTCCTTCCTCCTATTCACCCATCCCTGGCAGCCAAATTCAAAGGGTCCTCCATGTCTGAGCCCCCTTCCATTTCATCCACATCTATATCTATCCTCTTGCCATTCCCCTCATCAATTTCAGCAACATATATCTATATCTATCCTCTTGTCACATCATCCCCTGCATCCTCCTATACCCCGATCTGCTCCCTTCCTTCACCCTGACACCTAACCCATCATCCCCTGACTGCTCCTGCATCCCCATCTCGCCCCCTCAGTCACCTAACCCATCATCCCCTGGCCCCAGTGACCAATCCCATCACCCCCTGACTGCCTCTGCCTCCCAATCCTGGCCCCAGCGATCTATCCCATCACCCCCTGACTGCCTCTGCCTCCCGATCCTGGCCCCAGCGACCTATCCCATCACCCCCTGACTGCCTCTGCCTTCCGATCCTGTCCCCAGCGATCTATCCCATCACCCCTGACCTGACTGATGTGTATGTATATGTGTGTGTGTGAGAGAGAGAGGGGGGGGCAGGGAGGGAGGGAAGGAGGGAGGGAAGGAGAGAGAGAGCTCCAATGGAGCCCCGGTTGCCTTGAAAGCGGAAAGGGCCACCGGAAGCAAATGGGGCAAAATGACAGCAGGGCATCATGGGAGATTTGCAACCAGGGGTCTTGCAATGGTGTTCAAGAGCATCAGCAGATTGGAATGCTACACCAGACCAATCTGCAGTGAGTTCAAACTGACCATCAATGTGAATCTCATCAATCCACTTATTTAGAGCACTCGCCAAAATGAGGAGCCAGCTGGATTCAGTTTGGAAGCCTCGCAGAAGCTCCACGGAAGGGGCTCCCATTGAAAGCTACCAGGTGTGAAAGTACATGAATGTTCTAATGTGAATTCGCATCACTCAATTCGAACTCACCCTAGTTCTGAGCTAAAAATCCCCAGTGTGATAAGGTCCCTAGTAAGATCACTGCTGGTTATGCTTGCCCATGCATTTGTCTAATAAATGTTCCTCACAGTTTAATTGTGGTCACTTTCCCTTCATTCAGTTGTGGTCACTTTCTGTGCCTTCAAGTTGTTTCCAACCTATGGTGATCTTAACGTGAACCTATCATGGGGTTTTCTTTACAAATTTCTTCAGTTAGGTTTGACACTGACAACTTCTGAGGCTGAGTCATGAAAGTGGCTTTCATGACTCAGTGGGGATTCAAACCCTGGTCTCCAGAGCCATAATTCAACACTCAAACCACTACACCATGCTGTATCTCTTTGATATTGTTATTGTTGTGTGTCTTCAAGTTGTTTCTGACTTACAGTAACTCTAAGGGTTTTCTTGGCAAGTTTCTTCGGGGGAGATTTGTCAGTCATTTCCCCTACAGACAATGTGCCCAGCTCTTTACACTCGTGTACGATTTCTAACAACCCTTAGGACATACTAGTATCGTTGGACAAAACCAAACTTTATCTGCTTCGTACATGACCATGACCAATATATATCTGTTATGGCTAAAGAACCCAACTAAAGGGCGTGTTTAAACATTTCAAAGAATTCAAAATAGGTACATCAACCTTGGCAATACATTCATTTTGATCAGGTCAATTCTTCCTAAAAAAGATAAGTTATATTTTGACCATTTTCTTAAATCTTTTTTTATCTCTTCCCATATTTTTACATAGTTGTTTTGAAACAATTCGATATTTCTGTTGGAAAAATAGATTCCTAGATATTTAATCTTAGTCTTTATACCAAATCCTGATCTTTCCCTTAGTTGTTTTTCTTCTTCCTTGCACATGTTCTTACAGAGTATCATAGTTTTTTACGAATTTATTTTAAATCCTGCTAAAGATCCAAACTCATTTACAACTTGATTTAATATATCAATGCTTTCCAAAGGATCATTTAGAAAAACAATAATATCGTCTGCAAAAAAATTTAGTTTATAAACAAAGTTTTTGATTTTAACCCCTTCAATTCCTTTCTCCTCCCTAATTCTATTGGCCAAAACTTCAATCAATAGGATAAAGAGTAAAGGGGACAAGGGGCACCCCTGCCTTGTACCCCTTTTAATACTAAAACATTTGGATTTCTCTTCATTGATTAATAATTTTGCTTTTTGGTCTTTATAAATTGCACCTATCCACTTTAAGAAATCTTCACCCATATTGATTTTTTGAATAACTTGAAATAGAAATTCCCAATCCACCCGATCAAAGGCTTTTTCCGCGTCCAGTGATATACAAGCTAATTTTTTTTTCATTATGTTGTTCATAATATTCCAAAATGTTAATAAGTGTCCTTATATTACTGTAGCCTTGTCTTCTCGGCAGGAATCCATTTTGGTCATGATGTATATAATCGTTCAAAATTTTCTTAAGACATTCTGCCACTATTGATGTAAAAATTTTATAATCAACATTTGTTAATGAAATAGGTCTATAATTTTTTATTTCAACAAGATCTTTCTCTCCCTTAGGGATGACTGTTATTAAAGCTTCTTTCCATGTATCTGGTATACCATAAGTCTTAATTTCATTAAATGTATTTTTAAGTGGTTCCACAAGTTCTTCTTTAAATTTTTTATAATATAATGATGATAAACCATCAGGACCTGGTGCTTTTCCTAGTTTCTGTTTCTGAATGGCTTCAATTATTTCATTACTGGAAAATTCTTTGTTTAGATTCTGCTTTTGTATCTCTTTAATTGACTTAATATTATGCTTCTTCAAATATGCTTCAATTTTATTCTCTTTATTTTCTATTTCTATCTTGTCATCATATAACTCTTCATAATATTTTACAAATTTTTCTATAATCTCACTTTGTGTTGTGTAATATTTGTCATTATATCTTATTTCATTAATTATTTTCTTCTCTTTATGCTTTTTTATTTTTTGTGCCAATAGTTTTCCTGCTTTGTTTCCACTTTCGAAATTCTTCTGTCTTATCATTTTCATTTTTGCGGAGATCTCTTTAATTGTCATTGCTTTAATTTTTTCCTGTAAGATCTGTACTTCCAGTTTCAGTTTTTTATCTCCTTTCTCCTTCCATTCTCTTTCCTTTCTTTGAAGTCTACTTTGTAACTCTAATTCTTCCCGTTTATTTTTCTTTCTTTGTTCTATGTTTATTTTAATTAAAATTCCCCTCACCACTGCTTTACTTGCATCCCATATCGTCTTCATTGGGAGATTGTCTAATGTATTTTCCTTAAAATACCATTTTAATTCTTCTTTCACTCTAGTTATCACTTTTTTCATTATTTAATAAATCAGTGTTCAATCTCCAAGAAAAATCTATTTTTCGTTCTTGAATTTTTATTTCTATGGGATTGTGATCAGAGATGGGCTTTGTAAGAATTTCCATTGATTGTATCAGCGGGAGTAAATTTTTGGTTGCTAAAAATAGGTCTATTCTTGAGAAAGCATTGTGCACTTCCGAAAAGAAAGTATATTCTCTTGTTTGACCATATTTATGCCTCCACACATCAACTAAACCTACCTCGTCCATCATTTGAAAGAAGATCTTTGGTAGTTTTCCTTGCGTTTTTTTTATATTTCTTCCTGTATTAGCTTTTCTATCAATTTTAGGATTTATAACCGCGTTAAAATCTCCCAATAGCAGGATGTTATCATATTTAAGTTCCTGGATCTTCTTATATAAATTGGTGAAATAGATCTCTTTGTTCTCATGTGGTGCATAGATTCCTATTGCTAAAAATATAAGATTCCTCAGTCTTATTTCTACTGCTATATAGGTTCCATTAGTGTCACAAAATATTTCTTTAGATTCGTATTTCTTATTAACATAAAGCGCTACTCCTTTTTTCTTCTTATTTGCTGTTGATGCATAGCATGCGCCTAATTTTGGGTTTCTTAAATATTTTACTTCTTCCTTTTTGATTTTGGTTTCTTGAATGCATATAATGTCACTTTTTGTTTTTTCTAGTTGGTGAAAGATTATATTCCTTTTATATTTGGAGTTTATTCCTTTTACGTTCCAAGATAATATTTTAGTTGACATTTTGCTTGATTATTTGCTTATTGTTTAATAAAATGTTTGTTTTTTTATTGTTGTTGTTTTTGTTGTTCCACCCCTTCCACCCCTTTTGTGAAAAAGAAGTTTTCTTTTTTATTTATTTATTTTTTGTGTAAATTTCTATATAGCTTATAATTAAGTGTAAGGAGAGAAAGAAAGAAAGAAAAAAAATCGAAAACTTTCAGTTTTTTTATTCTTAGTTCCAGTTAAGAAGATCTGTTTCTGTTTCTGTTCTTTCCAATGGATCAAATCTTTCTAATTCTTTAACTGTCTTTTCCTTGTTTGTACCATTATTTTTACTAGCTCTCCATTCCTTTGTTGGGTAATCTCTTTTTCCTCCATTCTCTTTGTATTCTTTTCTTAACTTCATCTCTATTTCATTGGCTTTATCTATCGTATCTATTTTGTATCTTCTTTGCTGGTAAAAAAAAAGATAGTCCTTCAATTCTATCCCATCTGAAATCAATATTAATATTTTTTCAAAAGACGTGTCAAGGGTTTATATTTCTGTCTGTTCATCATGATTTGTGGTGGTATGTCTTTAAAGATCTTTATCTCCATATCTTCTATCCAAAGCTTATTTTCATAGCTTTGTTGAATAAATCTATCTCTTACTTTAGTTCTAGCAAAACATATTGCAACATCCCTTGAAACGTTTCTGTCTTTATTTTGAGGAGAATTTATCCGAAACATTTTGTCTATTTCCATTTCCATTTCCTCCGGAGTTATGTCAACGTATCTTGCCAAAGCCGGAATAAGTCTCTCGTACAAATCTTCTTTACTTTTTTCTGTTAGTCCTCTTAATTTAATACATTTTTCCCGGTATCTTAATTCATTATTCCATTCCATGCGTTTTTGTTCTTCTTGTTGTTTGTTTAATTCTTTGGAGGACTTTTCTAGTATATTAGTTCTTTCTTTTATTTGTTTAACTTCTTTCTGTGTTTTATTGAGATCAGTTGTTAACTTGTCCATTTTTTTCCCTATGATTTCTAGTTCTTTTTTAACGTCTTTTCTGATTTCCGCTCGAGTGTCCTTTATTTCCTCTCTTAGTTCAGCACATGCAGTCCTAATGTCCTCTTTAGTTTCCATCCTTGCTTCCTTCATTTCTTGTTGTAGTTTCCTTATTTCATCTAATATTCGAATGTTTGGGTCAATTATCTTAATGGGATCTTCCATAGATCCTCTTCTTTGTGTCGTAAGCAGCAGTTGAGATTGTGTTGACCCTTTGCTTATTTTTGCCATTTTTTCTGTTCTTATTTGCTGTTCCTCCTGCTCAATGTTTACAGTTAAATTAACTCAGCAACAATTGGATATACAAATATATTAACATTCATTAACCAATAAACAAGAAAATACTTCTATATAATAACCAACTTTCTTATGTCTTACACAGCCATTTCACCTTTCTTTGTACACCAGGATTATGTATAGATCAAGAATATTTTTATCTATTTATATTTTTTCCAATTAAGTTCCTCTTATTTAAAAACCATTGACACCTATTATTATTTTTATACAACTACAGTATTACTTTGAAGGAAGGAGAAAGGTCAAATTGAAAAGTTTAAAGATAAAAGGAGAGAGAAAGGGAAATGGAAAAGAGAAGAGAGAGAAAAAAGAAAGAAAGAGAGAGAGAAAAAGGAAAAGAAAGGAAGAACCCACACACACCTATAAGTTCATTCAGACTATCAGGTAGTCAAGGGATATTGTTTTTTAGATTTTGGATCAGCTAAACCTCACAATTATAGTTATTCTTATTCAATGTTCTATTATGTAGGGGGAGAGAAAAAAATACATATAAATTTAAACAAGGTAACAATCTCTTACTCTTTCTTTTCTTCTCTTTGATTCTCTTGTTTCCATATGTTTTCTTATACAGTATATATTAAGGTAAAGTATGTCCCAATGTATATCACTCTTCTTCCTTGTCTTTTCCCTCACTACAGCTCCAAACACTTTTCTTTTAGCTCTTTATATGGTTGTCTTATCAACTTTATGCTGGTCAGCCCAATTTTCTTAGTCTCTTCCCCAAACCTCTCCTCTTAAACCTTGTGAATGTCCTTTCCAATAGTTTCTTCTCACTTTGGCTTACCCCAACTATGCCCACGCCTTGCAAATGCCGCTTGCGCGTCCCTCTCCTCTCCACAATCTGTTTTATCTGCCTCCGCTTAGTTTCTCAAACATTCACCCCTGATTTAAACTCCCCTGAGCATGCGCAAATTCTCTTTCCAAGTTGGTTCTCCCTTAAGGGCATTGCAGTCCGCAAAGGCTTCTGGGAGTTGTAGTCCAGCGCTTCCCAGGCTGCTCTTTCCACTCTGGTGTTTCCAATATCAGAGATGATAAATCTTAGAAGCAGATGAAAACAAGGGGTCCTCACCAAAACTTAAATAAAGTCCTGTAATTCTTTTTATTTCTTTCGTTGGCTATTTCTTTCTGAGTTAAGTCTCCCTTAAGGGCAATGCAGTCCGCAAAGGCTTCTGGGAATTGTAGTCCAACGCTTCCCAGGCTGCTCTTTCCACTCTGGTGTTTCCAATATCAGAGATGATAAATCTTAGAAGCAGATGAAAACAAGGAGTCCTCACCAAAACTTAGGTAAAGTCCTGTATTTCTTTTTATTTCTTTCGTTGGCTATTTCTTTCTAAGTCAAGTCTCCCTTAAGGGCAATGCAGTCCGCAAAGGTTTCTGGGATTTGTAGTCCAGCGCTTCCCTGCTGCTCTTTCCACTCTCGCGTTTCCAGCACCGGAAATCTTAGAAGCAGATGAAAACAAGGGGTCCTCACCAAAACTTAAGTAAAGTCCTGTAATTCTTTTTATTTCTTTCGTTGGCTATTTCTTTCACCATGGATACTTTAGGAATATTCAAGTAGATAGTCCAAATGTAAATTATAAACGCTTACTTTAGCTTTATCGTTGAAACTCTTTTTAGCGTGGAAGGCAGCACCTCCGTAGCAAAATGCGGATGCAACAGCGGGAGACCACAACCCTGCGGCCAAAGTTCTTGTCTTGTTAGACTTTCTTTGGACCCCCCTTTGGGTTGCCAGGTTATTCTTCCATCCCAAGAAGAATATGGACGGGTAGATAGTGGCCCCGTTCCATCCAGAACCGCTGTTGTGAAGGTTAGGGTGGAGAGATTCTCTCCCCCGCGTCCTTCTCCGTTGCCTCCCACACCGGAAGTCTGGCTGTGCTGCATTAAATTAATCTTGTTTATTTCCCATGCTCTGTGCATTAGTGCAGATACATCTAAGGCCATTGGCCATTCCCCCTAGCTGCCTTAAAAAAAAGTCTTCCTCTTTCCATTGATTCTTATAGCATTTGTCTTGTTCTCTATGGAATGGTCAGACTATTATTTCCAACACTTGATGAACACCTGCTCTCAAGAACACTGTCTATCTTCCCCACATAATTCAGTTTAAAGCCTTTCTGAGCAGGTTTGTGAGAACCTAGCAAAAGCATTCCTGCCAACTTCTGTGAGGTGCAACCTATCCCTTGCCAGAAATTCATCTTCTTGAAATCGTAGATCATGGTCCAAGAAGCCAGATCATTCCCAGTGACACCATCCGGGGAGCCACATGTTATAACTACTATTGTTTTCTCCCTTCCTGGGCTATGCCCTTCAACTGAGAGGAGTTATGAAATGATAACCTGTGCATTAGGGTTCTCCAGCTTCCAATCCAGAGCCTCATAGGTCCAAAACAGACAGAGGAAAGAGTAACAGTCAGTGGGATTAATAAATCATGGATTTTTGCCTCAGGAAGACAGCATACTTTTTGTGTTATCTTGTCAGACCCGCAAACCACCACGTCTCCTTTGAGGACTGGAAAGGGCCATTTCCTGTGCTGAATCTTCCAACATCACCTGCACTTTCTCTGAGGACTGACACTATTGTTCTTATTGCTGTTTCTCACAAAATGAATCCTGGTTCTTCTACTTCTAAGTGTCACATTCCTTCAAATGTCAGTCTTCTGTGTTTAGGAACTGATCTCCTCCTCAGAAATTTCCCCTGTGTGTTTCTCATTCAGTAGTATGTTCTGTTCTGTCCAAGAAAACCTCATTTTCCTTAATATACTGAACAGTAGATACATGTAGATAAATAAAATAAATAAAATAAAATAAAAACAGTAGATAAATAAAATAAATAAATATAAATAAAAAACAAAAAATACATGGGCCTCAAGTTGGTGGACCTTCTCTCCAACTTGCTCTTGCTGCAGCTGTAGCTACCCACAGCCTCGGGCAAGAACACAAACATACCATAGCTGTTGCAAGTAACTGAAGAAGCTCCCTCACATTGCATATTTAGTAGTCTTAAGCAGTCACTGAAACAGAGCTCTGGGCTTCATCTCCCCCCCCCAAAAAAAAAACACCCACACAAAATTTCTGTTGGCCTTGTCTATTAGCACAGCAAAATGTCTGTTGGCCTTGCTCGTTCAGCTTTTCATGCTACGAATATGAGTACCACCTCAAGAACTGAGCTCAAGAGCCTATGGCTGGAGTAATATAGAGCTACTGACTGCTCGCTCTGCCTCCAAGCAAGTTAGTGAATCAGCAGAAGTCCTGCCCTCTTAGATTATGTGATCAGGGGGAGCACATAGCCAAAAACAAGCAAAGCCCTCCACGCAAACCTTCTGTTTTTTTCCTCTGAAACTGTATGATGTATAAATATATATCGGTTCTGACTTCCACCAGCATTCCTTGTGCCCCACACAGACATGTTGGTCAGAATCCTCTATGGCAGGTACAAACGAGTAACCAAGAATTATGCACTTGTGACATTTATGTATTCACAATTCCTAGGTATCCCCTAGATTAGAGACTATGAAATTCCCCCAATCCCCACTTACCAAGTCGCAATCAATGGATGTCTGACCACCCATTAGTCAATTGGGAATCAGCTGACTAACATTCCCACCCCCACCCCCCTCACATAAAGAATCTCCAGCATGAGGGGGAATTGTGACATGAGTCCTGTTACTACCTCACACTGGAGATAGCTCAAGGGAGGGGATGGAAAAAGCAATCAGTTGCTTCCCATGTGAAAGGGGAATAGCCCAATCCCCATTGATCATAGCAGCTGCTTCCCAGTAAGTGGGAACTGAGGGGTCTATCTTGGATTCATTGTGTATCCCCATAACTATGGTGCATAGACATACCTATGTCCCATATAGGATTCTGGCCACTGTTTTGTTTCATTCTGCTATGAGAACTGTTGATTTTGTTTAAATTTCTAACTAGGACATTTTTGTCTTCATACAAAAAGTTCTCTTCCAAGGATGGAAATGATAGCTTCACTCATATTTTAAATCATGGATTCAGTGCAACATTATGAGCAGCACGGAAGCTACCAAAGAAGAATCATACCTAAGGACTACATTTCTCCAGAACTATTTTCATCTTTCCACACAGTGTTGCCCTAGATCACTTGCAAACATCCCACAGTGTAAAAAAAATCTATTCCTGAAACCTTCAGGACTGGTAGGAAAAGGTGGCTGTAAAGAATGCCAACTGGCTTGATGGAACTTGGACAGAAGCAATGTTGAGAACACTGATTGCATGTCAGTTTCACATATATACTGTGTGTGTGTGTGTGTGTGTGTGTGTGTGTATGCACATGCACATGCACACATACACGGATGGGCTGGAATGAAGGAACACGACAGACGGTAAATTGATTATAGATTGAAATGGGGAAAAAGAGGATTGTAAATTAAATAATGAAAAAAATAACAAAATAATATATAAATTGTTTTTAAAAAACCAACAGCAGAAGGTGAACATATTACAGAAACAGCAGGAATGAAAAGGAGACAGAAGGTACTGTGAAATCCAGAACAGGAAATATTAAAAAGACAAAATAGTTGTCTTCAGAAGAGAGGGAGGAAATAGAAAACAAAATGCTTTTTCATTTTGTTTTGGTTTTTGGAACATTGAGGAAGGCAAGGAAAGAACACAGAGGCAAACAATACTTTCCCCTTTTTCGCTGCATCATGTCAGAGTTGTTTTCATATTTCTGAACCAAATTTTCCTGCAGATCCATTTTGCCTTATACAGATTTTGAACATGATCCAATAAAGGTTGGTGCCATCGATTTCAGATGGGGGATACCAAAGCTCATGCACTTACATCCCATTAAAATAAACAGGCTTCAAAGGTTTGGCTAGATTGTATCTGTTCTGAAAAGCTTTTCCTCATAGCCTATTATAAGCCAGTGGCAACTTAAAATCTTTGAGATGTAAGTTTTTGGACAGCACTGTTTTGAAAACATGGATGTCACAAAGATTTTTTAAAATAGGTTTTTGTTGTGTTCCACCTCTTTTAAAGATAAGCCCAGAAATTCTCAATTTTAGCAGGCCTTGTGGGAAGATTAGAAGAGAAGGATTTCAGTTTTGGACAGGGCTGGAGCAGTTGGGGCCTACATGCATCAGCCCTTCAGAGGTGAGACAATTTTGAGTCTAAAAAATTGCTCCGCATTGCAGGAAGTTTTAATAATGTCGCTTGAAAACATATGCATGCTGTGGTGTTTCCCACATTAAGTAGGTTTTGTTTGTGTCATATATAATTGCTACCAATTTCTTTCTAATAATAATAATATAATAAATTATTTATTTATAGCCCACCCAATCATGAAGAATCCAGGCGGATTACAGCAGTAAGAAAAATACATCGCAATAACAATAGAAAAAAAAATAACATAACAGTTTACAATAATAATAAATAGCAAGAAGAATGCATAGAAAATAACAATAATAGCAATAAAATTGCATAACAATTAACATATCAAATCAATACAACTTAAAATTAATCCCCAGAATACATAGCAAATAACAATAACAAAAATAACAACAAATCATAATAGCAATAAATAGCAAAAACTGACAATGTCTAACTCTCTCCTGGCAGCAGGAATACAATACAGTGCAAAATGCAAGATGACAATAACAACAAAAGACTGGCCCCTTGCAGCAACTTGAATGTAGGTATGACCCCCAAAGGAATAAAACAGGTCCCACTGAGGCCCTTCAGACAGAATAAGCCACCTCAATAGCACACCAGTTCAAGTTACACAGTAATATATTACTGTGGCATAAAATCACAAAATTGCCTGCTTCCATACAATCCACCCCACACATTTCGGTCCTCTGGGAAGAATCTGCTACAACTTAAGAAGACCAGACTTCTTTCAGCAGTGATCCAGAGGACCTTCTCATCAGCCACTCCCAGGCTCTGGAACGACCTGCCGGACAAGATCCACCATATTACCACCTTGAAAGCCTTTAAAAAGGCTATTAAGACGGATCTCTTCTGGCAGGCCTTTCCAGACTAGGTTAGATCCATTAGACTTGCCTCCCCCCTCTAATGATACCTCTATTGTTCCGATATCAAAATTGATTGATACCATCCCCTCCATTGACTCCTCATGTCTTGCGCTAATCTGCCCAAAATTTTAGTGTATTCCTATTGAACAGTTTTAAATTTGGATGTTTAATCTCTTTTTATGGGTTGATCACTATTTTTATGATTGGGAGAAGGGTTGGGGTTTTAGGATTTTTAAATTGTAGTTTTTAATTGTTTGATGTTTTAATTATACTGTGGGAATCCGCTTTGCTTCCTTTGTGAAAAAGCGGAATACAAATTATTATTATTATTATTATTATTATTATTTAACCATAGGATTATAGAGTTGGAAGAGAGCACAAGGGCCCTCTAGTCCTATCCCCTACCATGCAGGAAGACACAATCATCTGATCCCTATTTATATCAAAAGGGTGGGCTGGATGATGTTACAAGGGGAAACTTCTGATGATATTATTAAACATGACACATTAAGGATCAACCACAGCCACACATTATGCCATTCACATTTTTTAAAAGACCAAGGAAAATAGATATTTACTTTTCCAGGTTGTGCTCTTATATCTTTTTGGAATACTTTCAAACCATAGATAGCTGAATCCATGGATAAGAAAATCTGTGGATATGGTGGACCACTTGTACTATATTACTGTAATGAAGGGGTGAGCAAAGTGCAATCCTACAGATGTTGTTGCATTGCAATGTCTATCATCTCCATCATAGTCCATGGTAAGCATTGCTAGAAGCAGCAATCCACCAATATCTTTAGGATCACAATTTGTCCACTGCTGTTGTCACAACAACACTTGCTCCTTAACATTTTGCTACACCACCATTTGCACCATTGAACGTGTAGAAAGCACCCCAAATCTGCTCTGATTCATAGGCTGTAGGACCCAGTAGTACTGTGCATTGCCAAAATATGATGTAAAGGCAAAACAAATATGTGACATGCATCTACTTATTTCTACTTACTCTTTTTCTCCACTCTCTGGAATTTTTTCTTTCTCTCTATAAAATAAAATTAAGTTGATTTGTGACTACCACTTGCAAAATGCAATTTTGTTTTTATTGCTTACATCTTCAACTTTGGCAAATTCCCAGACTCCTTTTTTCATTTTACAAAGTTTAGCGTGTTATTAATAGCAAAGTAATAAGGAATTGGAAGATTATAATTCATGGACTGTTCAGAGTTCTGTCAGTGCTATGTTTTTTTTAAAAACTCAACAACACAGTAAACTACTATAGTTATTTCTACCTGTGGGCAATTTTGACACCTAAGGCTATGTCTATAAAATTTATGTCTCTTTAAGAGATTAAATCTTAATCACAATAATGGGCTTTTAAGGACATGCCTGTAAATGTTCCAGGATTCCACAGGTGCTCTTCCTGAATACAAACAAAAATGTGTAATTTTTTTAAGCATTCAAAAACAAGATCAGAACATAACAGAGTCCTATAAGCTATAGTGCTGCTTCACAGCAAAAACCTTGACTGGACATGTTAGGCCTGTTTGTCTTTACTAATGTGCCTGCATCCAAGTGTAAAAAAATGTAATAAGTATACCTACAAAGCAGCTACAACCGATCTCTTTAAACATCTACCATAGGTTAGCATTTGCAGAGACACATTATATACGTGAGCCTACAAATGTATTTCAGATGAAACACATTTGTTTCAAGGCAGAGGTGTACATTCATTTTGTTTTGAAATCACCCTCCCAAAAAGCCACAGAAGTAATCCATGGAGGTAACACACTGGTTCAGAACACTTTGGTGTGGTTCTTGTGATATTTATGTCATATGTTTGTTTGCATCCTTCCGAGGTTGCTAAAATGAGTACCCAGACTGTTGGGGGCAAATTAGCTTACTTGCTAATTAGCTTACTTGCTGTTCACTGCTATGATCTTTGGAATAGCGGTATATAAATAAAACAAATTATTATTATTATTATTATTATTATTATTATTATTATTATTATTATATGATAGGCTATGCAAATTGTGATGTAGCTATAGAGGGAGCAAAA
Source organism: Sceloporus undulatus (assembly GCF_019175285.1). NCBI lineage: Eukaryota > Metazoa > Chordata > Lepidosauria > Squamata > Phrynosomatidae > Sceloporus > Sceloporus undulatus. The sequence continues at coordinate 223,739,270 of NC_056522.1, read as the reverse complement.
TGAGGGCATTGCCCCTGAAATAAGAACAAGGTTACCCCGATGAAATTTTCCTTCAGTCCCCAAATTTCTATCACTGCAGAGAGGAAGACAATGAAAGTCATTCATATTAAGAACTCTTATAATTGCTATATTTGTGTTCACTTGGTAACTTTGCCTGCCTCTTTTCTTAAGATGTCTATACTGTTTTTCCAAATGGCCAACTCAAGTTTTAAGAGTCTGCATTGCTAGAAATTTGGGTACTGAAGGAAAATTTCATTTGAGGGAGCAGAATTCTTACTGTGGATCACTTGGGATCAATGTCCTCATTTTGCCCTCCCTTGGTAGCAATTTCCTTTTCTGAACACATATGTTTGTAATTGTTGCTAAAGAAAAAGAGCTGTGTTTCATTAGGTTTATTTTGTCCTTCCAATGACATCTATAAGGCCATAGACATTAATTAAAAAGGGAAAAGCAATCCCTTGAAATGAATGTCTAGTTGTAACTGACTGTAGTAGATAGTACTCATCTCTGTTACTAAGCCCAAAGACAACTTGGGTGGTCATGTGGCCAGCATAACTGCACCAAACGCTGTTACCTTCCCACTGAAATGGTAACTATTTATCTGCTTGTATTTGCATGCTTTCCTGGAAGAGAATGGAGGACTGAGTGAGGGAGGCCCCTTTAACATCCTGCCCTCTCCTCCAGCCCTAGACCAACTCAGCGTGGGCCCATAAAGTCTTGGGCTCCCATTCCCAGCTATGTATTGCTATGTTACACTTGTTTATTACTTTATGTTTATTGTTATTGTTTATTGATATTGCTTTGTATTATCATTACTGTTGTAAGCTGCCCGGATTCTCAGTGATTGGGTGGGATATAAATAAATCCCATTATCATTATTTTTATTATTTTTATTATTATGCTTTCGAATTGCTAGGTTGGCAGAGGCTGGGACTAGTGACAGGAGCTCACCCCAAAATGCATACGGTTGCCATAAGTCAGGACCTCCAAACCGGGACAAATGTAGGACAAATAGAGGACAAATTTTTCAAATGTAGGGCACTTTTATAAAATGGAGGACACACCAAAAAATGATGATTTTTTTTTATTTCATATAAATGCATGTTTCTTAGCCATGATCAAAATGGAGGACATTTGGCATTATACCTAGACAGATGGCAGAAATGTGCTTCCCTTTCTGGCCAAAAACCAGAAGAGGAAAAAGAGTGGAAGAAGCAGAGGAGGAGGAAGAGGAGAAGAAGAAAAGGAGGAGGAAGAGGAGGAGGAAGAGGGGAAAAGGAGGAGGAGGAAGAAGAGGAAAGAGAGGAAGAAAAAGGGGAGAAGAGGGGAAGGATGTAAGGTGGAGAAGAAGAGGTGGGGAGAAGAAGAGGAGGAGGAGAGAGAAAGAAGAAGGGGGAGGAGGAGGAGGACAGGAGGAAGAAGAAGAAGAGGAGGAGGAAGAAGATGAAGAAGAGGAGGAAGAAGAGGAGGAGGAGAGGAGGCAGAAGAAGAGGAGGAGGAGAGGAGGCAGAAGAAGAGGAGGAGGAGAAAGAAGAGGAAAGGCTCTTTCCCGTTGCCAGGCTGCCTCCCTGGCCGGCGGAGGAGGCGGAAAGGCAGCAGAAAAGGGCCCCGCCGAGGCGAGACCCTTTCCCACTGCCAGGCCGCCTCCCTGGCTGGCGGAGGAGGCGAAAAGGCGGTGGAAAAGGGCCTCGCCGAGGCGAGACCCTTTCCCTGCCTGGCGTCCGTCGCGGAGGGATCCCGGGGGCGGGGCCAAACCGGGGCGGGCAAGTCCCACCCCCCGGTGGGATATGGCAACCCTAAACATGCAGCACCTACGCCTCAAACTGCTAGCATTTGAGTTTATGATCATCAGAATTGACATCTTTAACCATTCAACCAACACATCACACTTTATTAATTACATTAATAATCATTAATTACATTGCTATTTATTTAAGGTTATTGTTGCTGGCTCATATGATAAAAACATCCATTGGTTCCCTATAAATCGTAAGGCAAGATGTAAGGTTTAAATTCTACAAGCACTTCACCAAACTACATATTCCAAGATTATGTAGGTTGGAGCTGTGGCTGTTCAAGTGGTATCAAACTGGTATAACTGTTTAGTGCAGATACATTCTGACCTGGGGTTGGGGACTTGTGGCCATCCAAATATTATTGGGCATCAATTCCCACTACCTCTAACCAGCATAGCTAATTATAAGGGATGCTAGGAAGTGGAGTCCAATAATATTTGGAGAGACTTAAATTGTCCACCCCTGCTCTAATACCATATATATTTGACTATAAGCTGACCTCATGTATAAGTCAAGGGCAGGTTTGGAGGGCACAATTATGAATTTTGATATGACCCTTGGATAAATTGAGGGTTAAGCTTAGGGCCGGGGATCTAAATGATGAAGCAAAAGAAAATAATGCCTAAGAACTTACAAAATTCTGGGAGGCATAATTGTTTGGGCTCACACTAAAGGTTGGATGGAAGAGAGAAAGTACAGGGAGGTCAGTGCTTCTAGAATAGAATGCACTCTAGCCTATCACTAGGGGATGGTTCTCTTTTTAATAAGCGTTAAAGTATAGCATTTACATTGACCCGTGGATAAGTCGACCTAGGTTTTTGGGGTCAATTTTTGACTAAAATTTCTAGACTTATACATGAGTAATTCTCATTATTGGGAGAAAGATGGGATTCAGATAACAACAGCAGCAGCAGCAACAACAACAACAATGTGAACTATGGGATGTGAGTTATTACTATACTTTTTATTGATGTCTGAAGTAAATGACAAGTTACCTTAATTAGATCACACTACACTTTTTCTGCAATAGTATCAACTCCCCTCATATTCATGAATGTTCCTCTACATTCAACCCCCCCCCCAATTTTTCATCTAGGTTTATATCAGTAATATTTTCATCTTTAGGAAAACAGAAGGAACTGCTAGTGACATCTATCAACGTCTTATCCCCGCAACGTTACCAAAAGATAAACACAGCTATTCTTGCTCTGATCAGCAGAGCATATTGAGAAATAAGAGTACCCTCCAGTGTCATCTCTGGGTAAAATAACACTTGGGATGTGGAAATGAAAGGTGGCTGGCTTACTGGTCAGAGTTGTGGTAGTGAAATGTGTGCAAGTTGTTGTGGCTTTTGCTTGTACAGTACATATCTCTTTTTGGGTACAGCTCCAGGTGCTCTTCTATAGCCCTTTGCAGAAAGTCTGATCCACTCAGCAGTGTGGGAAGGAGGAAGGGGAGAGTGAGTTCAATTAATGCATTTCCAAGGGGAAGGAATAGGAGTGTGTTCTTCCTCTGTGACCCATAATTCCATTTGTTTCCACCTCTGAGCGAAGATAAGCCAACTCTTTGTTGTCTGACTTACCTTCACCTCTCACAACATCACTGGTAAGCATTAGTAGTAGTAATGGGAGCCTTTCCCAGGGCTTTACAGCTGTGCAGTGAGGCAGATTTTATACAAAACACAAAAGGCTAGAAAATAGCTCCTTCTGGCCCATGAAGTGGGCACAGAATTACTACAGGGTCTTCATGTAAGATCACAGCCACTGACAGCCACACCTCTCTTATATAACCACCCACTACAGCAAGAATGAGGCACCACAGCAAGAAAGAGCAAGAGGGGCAAATTCAAGATCAGAGAAGGGCTGCATTCAAATTGGCAGTAAATCATTTATTGCAAGTATCTAAGCCTTGGGAGTGGCATTTCATCCATTTAGAACTGGGGGAAAACAGTACAAAAATTAGAAAATGATAGTGACATAGGGAAAAGGTACAGAGACCTGACTGATATTCCCACAGGGCCATATTTGGCCTTAGGATCCCACCTTATCAAAGGACTAGTCCTCTGAGATCCCATTTAACACAAGTAGAGAGTGACTCTGACCTATGGTAATCCTATCAAAGGGGTTTCTTCATAGCATTTATTCAAAGGAGGCATGCCATTTCCTTCCTTTTATCCGAGAGAATGTGATTTGCCCAAGGTCACCTAGTAGGTTTCTATAGGTCAACAAGGATTCAAACCCTCATCTTGCTGTGTCCTAGTTGAACACCCACAGCACTGCACACATTGGTTCACTGAGGACCCACTGACAACAGCAGGAGTCTTGCAGGCTTTGTCCTTTAATGCTGAGCACTCTTAAAAACACAGATGAAAAAGATTTTTGTAATCAACAGAGGGGACAAATATTCATGACATATAAGAGGCACAATCTAAGGTTATTCTGAGTATTTTAAAAATGTAAATCTTAAATCTATGCATCAAGGATATGGTGACTTTCATCATAACTTATGCATGCCAGTTATAACATGCTCTGTACTAGAGCTGGCAAGAGAAATACTAGGTCATGCTCAATACTAGAACTTACAAGGATCACTGGCTTTCCCTTTCTTCTGTTACATTTGTCCTCCAGTCACCTTCACAAGAGTAAGTTTGCATGGGAAAAGCTTGATGGGAAAGTAATAAGCTCTGCATCCATTGCCAAGTGGGCCCAAACACTGGAAAAGGTTTGAGCTTGCCTCATAGAAACACGGGGAGCTACTTTATACTAGGCCAGACCATTAGTCCATCTAGTTCATTAATGTCAACATTGACTGGTAGAAGCTCTTCAGGATTTCAGGCAGGATACTTTCATAGCCCTAGCTGGACATGCTGGGGATTAAATCAGGAATCATTTTCTTGTAATACATTAGTCAACCACAAATTAGTTAGTCTGTTAATTCCAAGCTTGAGTCTCCTTCCCAAGATTCACCGACATTGCTAACTAGCTGATAAAACCTTTTCAGTCCAAAGAATGGCAATGGCCTTTAAGAAAGCCACTAGGAAAGAAGAATGTCCTATGTATGCAACCAGAAGGTTTAAGCTCAGAGAACACAGAGAGTGTCTTCTTGAGGCTACGATGGAAAGGAACTACTAGAAAACACCAGGATGTCAATTTTTGTGATTTAAAAACAGATTCAGATGCATGGGCTTTTCAGCTTCTCATCATGTACTGTAATTAATTAGGATTTTTACAAAGGTGGAAAAGCAACAAACTCATCCAGACCTAAAAACTACAATATTATTTAAAAGCATTCATATTCTCATCTTAAAGCAAAATAAAAAATCAAACAAGACTAACAAAACTACCATGTGAGGCTTATTAAAATAAGAATGCTTTATTTGTTGTATCCTGTTGGTGTCCCATCAGTGACAGAAAGCTTGTCAGTCCCCATATACCTTGAAACCTCCACCTCCAAATCTACTCCTGAGGGTTGAGGAATTTCTTGGAACAAATGTGGCACAGAGATTTGTACAGGGAAGGACACTACAGAAAATCTTATCTCTCCCTGATCCACTGATAAAGGCCAATTTTAATCCTAACCAGTACAAATCATTTGACTCAATGGAAGTTACATAAGCATAGAATTATCAAGTTCCTAGTGATTCAGTGCAACTAAATATTGGATTTAAGCCCAAAGCCTGCACTGAAACAAAGCACCTTCAACCAGCAGAGGCACAATAACTATGTATAGGCCTATCCTATATTGTTTTCCAAAGACAGATAAGTAAGATAAGTGAAAAAATGATCAAATGATATCACTGAAATTTATGTATTAAAAGTTTACCTTGCAATTTTAACTCAAATTTTTGAACATTTGGGATTGACAGCACTGGTACTGCCAGGAATATCTGAGCAACAGCATATGTGTAGGTGGGTGTGATGTTTGCATATTCATATTAGTTGACATTTCCTTCAAGAGCAGAAGTTCTCTGAGGAACAGCCAAATAATTAGCACTCATAATATCAATCTTTATTTTATAATAATGCCATTCACAAAATGTCTTGCAATGTTGCCTTCAAGATAGCTCCCCTTCTGATCAATATACAGTATAATGCAAAACATCCACAGTCCTCAGTTCATTTACTTAGAAGTAAGTGGAGGGAATCAACAGGAAATGCTTCCAAGAAAACATGTTCATCACTTTGTCTCTTAAAAAGAAATGTACTACCTGGTGTAAAAATGTTTTGAAGAAGTGTTGAAGTACGGATGTAGGACTTGTCACTCATATTCCTGATGGCTCTATGACCAAGACCACTAATGGGAGGGGGAAGGATTGTGCATGATGCTGTCCTCTTTGCAAATCACTTATCCTAGAAATGTCATCCAAGATATAACTCAGGTTTGCCACTGCCTTCCTCTAAGGCTGAGAATGTGTAACTTGCCCAAGATTTCCCAAGGAATCTCCATGACTGAGTAGGAAATTTAACCCTGCTTTCCTAGACACCCAGTCCAACACTCCAAACCATTATAATATACTACCCTATTTCTAAAGGAGTCTAAAGTTAGTAGCAGAGCCCAGACATTTAACTCGGGTTAATGATTTCCCAGTTCACAAAGCATAGGAAATGTAGGTTATTGTACTGGAGGCAACCTCACATCCTTCATATTACCCTAATGTAATGTAAGCTTGTTGTTGCCTGTGTGGATGAATGCTGGAAACAGAATTTGTTGGTTTCTTATATTTATTTTAGAATACTGTAATTATAATCAACATGGACTGTGTCCTGAAGACTATTGCATTTCCAGGTTGTGATTTCACCACACTGCTTGGTATACAGTTAGGGTTG
>NC_056522.1:223727108-223732548 GCF_019175285.1 Sceloporus undulatus | reverse complement strand
CAGGAAGTTCTTCCTAATGTTGAGGTGGAATCTCTTTTCCTGGAGGTTGCATCCATTGTTCCGGTTCCTGTTCTCTGGAGCAGCAGAAAACAAGCTTGCTCCCTCCTCAATATGACATCCTTTCAAATATTTAAACAGGGCTATCATATCACCTCTTAACCTTCTCTTGTCCAGGCTAAACATTCCCAGCTCCCTGAGTCATTCCTCATAGGGCAAGGTTACCAGACCTTTCACCATTTTAGTCACCCTCCTCTGGACATGCTCCAGTTTCTCAATGTCCTTTTTGAATTGTGGTGTCCAGAACTGAACACAATATTCCAGGTGGGGCCTGACCAGAGCAGAATACAGTGGCACTATTACTTCTCTTGATCTAGACACTATACTTTTATTGATGCAGCCTAAAATTGCATTGGCCTTTTTAGCTGCCGCATCACACTGTTCACTCATGTTCAACTTGTGGTCTACTTGGACTCTTAGATCCCTTTCACATGTTGTCTCCTTAAGCCAGGTGTCCCCCATCCTATATCTGTGCATTTCATTTTTTCGCCCTAAGTGCAGTACCTTACATTTCTCCCTGTTGAAGTTCATTTTGTTAGCTTTGGCCCAGCTTTCTAGTCTATTCAGATCATTTTGAATCTTGATCCTGTCCTCTGGAGTATTAGCTATTCATCCTAATTTGGTGTCATCTGCAAATTTGATAAGTATGCTCCCAATTCTGTCATCCAGGTCATTGATAAAGATGTTGAATAACACTGGCCCCAGGACAGAGCCCTGTGGGACCCCACTGGTCACTTCTCTCCAGGATGAAAAGGAGCCATTGTTGAGCATCTTTTGGGTTCAGCCGGTCAACCAATTACAAATCCATGTAAAAGTTACTTTGTCTAGCCCACATTTTACAAGCTTGTTTGCAAGAATACCATGGGAAACCTTGACAAAGGCCTTACTGAAATCAAGATATACTATATCCACCGCATTCCCTCCATCTACCAAGCTGGTAATTTTATCAAAGAAAGAGATCAGATTTGTCTGGCATGACTTGTTTCTCTGAAACCCATGTTGACTTTTTGTGATTATGGCATTGCTTTCTAGATGTTCACAGACTCTCTGTTTAATTATCTGCTCCAGAATCTTTCCTGGTATTGATGTCAGACTCTCTGACTTTGCTTTGCAAACGAAGATTCAGGAAGGACTCATCCCGCACTTTTTACAAGCACGTTGGTGACTAAAAAGGCCAATTTGGGATAAACAGGTCCGGTTGCAGAAAGCACAGCAGAAAGTCTCCTTGGGTGATGTTTCCAGGTTGCGGTTCTTTCTACGTTGTCGTTTCTCTTTGAGGCTCGTTCGGCGTGAGCTTTCGAAAAAGGCTGCAGCATCATGGATAGTGCGTCTCCATGCCTCCTGATGCGAGGCGAGGGAGGACCATTGTTGGTGATCTATCTGGCCAAGCCTGAGATGTTGTTTCAGGGAGTCCTTGTATCTCTTCTTTGGGGCGCCCCTCTTATGCTGACCCGTGGCGAGTTCACTGTATTTTTGGGAGGCGATGGTCCTTCATCCTAGAAACGTGTCCTGCCCAGCGCAGCTGCGTCCTCAGTAGCATGGCCTCAATGCTAGTGATCCCTGCTTGCTCAAGGACAGCAACATTTGTCACATAGTCAGTCCAGTGTATATTTAGAATTGTGCGTAAACAGCGCTGATGAAAGCATTCAAGGAGTTGTAGGTGTTGGTGATAGGTGACCCATGTTTCAGATCCATAGAGGAGAATAGACAGTACAATGGCTCTATACACACTGATTTTTGTGCTTCGCCTCAGGTGTTTGTTACTCCAGACTCTTTTGTGAAGCCTTCAGAATGCACTATATGCCTTTGCCAGTCTGTGATCAATCTCTTTATCAATCTTGGCGTCTGAGGAGATGATGCTTCCCAGGTAGGTGAACTGCTGGACGGACTTAAGCACAGATTTGCCTACAGTGATGTAGGGATGGCAGTGTTCTTCCTGTGGTGCCGGCTGGTAAAGAACTTCCATTTTCTTCAGACTGACTTCCAGCCCAAAGAGCTAACTGGATGATAATTGTTGGGATCCTCTTTTTTCCCCTTTTTGAAGATGGGGACAACGTTTGCCCTCCTCCAGTCTGCTGGGACTTCTCCTGTTCTCCAGGAGTTTTCAAATATGACTGCCAATGGCTCCAATATTACATTTGCCAGTTCTTTTAGTACCCTTGGATGTAGTTCATCTGGTCCTGGAGACTTAAATTAATTTAGATTAACAAGGTATTCCTCTACTATCTCTTTACTTATTCTGTGCTGAAATTCCCCTATTCTGTCCTCTGCTCCATTATCCTCAGGTTGAGCACCCTTTGCCTTTTCTGAGAAGACTGAGGCAAAGAAGGTGTTTAGTAATTCTGCCTTTTCTCTGTCTTCTGTTAGCATTTTGCCATCTTCTCCATGCAGTGGCCCTACCGTTTCCTTCTTCTTCCTTTTGCTGCGGACATATCCAAAAAAGCCCTTTTTATTGTTCTTAACCTCTCTAGCAAGCCTGAGCTCATGCTGCGCTTTAGCTTTTCTGACTTTACCCCTACAAATGCCTGCTATTTCTTTGAATTCCTCTTTGGTGATTTCCCCCTTTTTCCATTTCTTATACATGTTCCTTTTCAAACTTAGCTCGGTTGAAAGTTCCTTAGTCATCCATCCTGGTTTCTTGAGACACCTCCCGTTTTTCTTTCTCACTGGAACTGTTTGAGATTGTGCCTTCAGTATCTCTCTTTTGAGAAACTCCCATCCATCCTGAACTCCATTCCCTTTTAGTATTTCTGACCAGGGATCACTCTCAATACTCCTCTAAGTTTATTGAATTCCACTCTCCTAAAGCCTAGAATGCGTGTTTGACTATGCCTGGCTTCTCCTTTCCATTTCATTGCAGTACATCTCTTACAAGACAGGAGATAGATCAAAACAAACCTGAGCAGCCAATCCATGTTGCTTGTGGTGAAACCAAAGAGGTTTGCTCTAGGCTTACAAAGTTCTTTACATATGCTGCTAACCAGTTAAATCTTGGTTGGTACAATCAGTTTTACTTGGTTATTACATTTAAAAAAAATAAATTTGCATAAGAGTAAAGAAGCAATGATGGTCTCCCTATTCAGCTCTCTGAACAACCAGAGAACTGGATCCAGGGTTTACCAGCCCCTCTACAACCACTTTTGGGGTTCATGGTGAAGCTACAGTGGGGAGAAGGGATCATCTTCCTAGTTTCACTGCATCCTGCTGATCTGCCAGCAGAAGGCATTGCTGTGTGCCTTCAAGTCATTTCCAACTTATGGCAATCTTATATCTTTGAAATGTACATGCTTAAGTTTCTGAAGTAATAGTATACATTAATTTTCTAGTCAGGGCATATAAAAAAGTGGACTGTAATCCATGGCCTGCTTAAATAGACAGTCCAGATCCTCTCTGATCTTGGAAGCTAAGCAGGGTCAGCTCTGGCTAGTACTAGACCACCAATTAATTCTAATGGTAGGTGCTGTAGGCTATATTTCAGAGGAAGGAACTGGCAAAACCACCTCTGAGGATTCCATGCCTAATAAAACCCTGTGAAATTCATGGGGCTGTCATAAGTTGACAAGTGACTTGAAAGTGTGCCTTTTTCTGCTCCTCTGCCACCTTATTTATTGAACTTATATCCTGCCTTTTCCCTTAAATGGGATCCAAACTGACTTGTTGTTGTGCGCCTTCAAGTTATTTCTGACTTATGGTGACTCGAAGTTGACTTTATAACGAGGTTTTCTTGGCAAGATTTGTTCAGAGGGCTTTTGCCATTACCATCGAGGTGGCTTATAAAAAACAAAAACAGTTAAAACATCAATTATAAAAGATAAAAGAAAATTAAATGTTGGTATTTTGAAAAGTGAAGGCCAGCATTGTGTAATCATTTGAGCACTGGACTATGGCTCAGGAAATCAGGGTTCAGTTCCCTGCTTGGCCATGGAAACCCACTGGATGATCTTGGGTGAGTCACACACTCTCACCCCCAGAAAACCCCATGACAGGGTCACCAGAAGTCGGAAACAACTTGAAGGCACAGAACAACAACATTAATAAAAGTATGTGGCTAAAACATTTATAAACCCTTAAAATGTATTTACAGTAGTTATAGTTTGATTAAAAGATTTTTTTAAAGTTCAAAATACAGCATGCCATATCACACACACACACACACACACACTACAGCTTCGTTATTAAAATTCAAAAGACCTGCCCAAATAAGAACATCTCCATCTACCAGTGGAAAGAGTGCAGGAAGGGGTTCAACTGGACCTCCTGTGGAAGGATATTTCACAGAGAAAGCACTCTTATGAGTGGGAGTATATGAAATCTCTTCCCTGTACTGTAGATCCTAACAGTCATCTTGTCTTATATAAGGAGATAACAGTCTTTCAGATAGTCTGGACCCAAGGTATATAGAGCTTTAAAGAACTAAATCAGTGCTTTGCATTCTGTCCAGAAATGAACCAGTACAGCTATTTCAACTGGAGGGATCATGTGATCCCTTTATCCAGTCCCATTCAACAGTCTGGCTGCAGCATTTTGAATCGGTGAAGTTTCCAAAGGGAGACCCATGTAGAATGGGCTACGGTAGTCCAGATGGGATATATTCAAGGCATGTGTCACCGTAGCCAGATCTGACTTCTCAATGAAAAGGTGCAGTTAATGCACTAGTTTTAACTCTGCAAATGCACTCTTGTCTGAAACTTGGGCCTCCAGGTTCAGATCTGAATCTAGGTGCACACACAAGCTGAGAACCTAAGATTTCAGAGGGAGTATAACTCCATCCACCAGAGGCTAACTAGGAGCACCTCTGGCTAACTAGGAGCACCTCTGTCTTGTCTGGATTAAGTTACAATTTGTTCACACTCTTCCAATCCATTACTGACAGCAGACACTGGTTTAATGAAGAAACAGCTTGTTTGGAATGAGATGGAAAGAAGAGTTACAAATTGTATGTCATCAACATACTAATGACACAGAGCCACATCAATCTGAGGGACCTCTCCCAGTGGTTCATGTAAATATTAAACAGCATGGCAAACTGAGCCCTGAGGAATACCACATGATAATGGTCAGGCTGTTGAATATGCGTCTCCCCAGCAGCACATTCTGAGTCCACTCCTCCAAGAAAGATTGGAGCCACTGTAAAACAGTGCCTCTGAATCCCATGACAGTGGTGATCCAGGATACCATGTTTGATGCTACTGAAAGCTGCTGAGAAGTCCAGCAGAACCAAGGAGGACACACTCCCCTGTCTTGCTCCCTGTATAGGTCCTCTGCCAAGATGACCAAAGATGTCTCTGTCCCATAGCCAGGCTTGAAACCAGAATCAATTGGATCCAATTATTATTATTATTATTATTATTATTATTATTATTATTATTATTATTATTATTAT
>NC_056522.1:223719395-223727008 GCF_019175285.1 Sceloporus undulatus | reverse complement strand
AACACTCCTTTTCTGTCTCTGTGGACAACATTTCTGTTCAACCAGTCTAGCAAGCCCGCAGTCTTGGTTTTATCTTTGATTCTTCTCTGTCGTGTATCCCTCAGATCCAGACCACAGCCAAGGCTTGTAAGATTCTTTTTGTACAATATTGCCAAAATCCGACCTTATCTCTCCGCCTCTTCTGCCAAAATCCTGGTCCATGCCCTAGTGGTCTCAGGACTTGATTACTGTAATGTCCTCCTGGCTGGGCTTCCTCTTTCTCACCTCCGTCCTTTAAACTCTGTCCAGCATTCAGCTGCATGCATTATCACATCCGCCCACCGCTCTGACCACATCTCTTCTGTGCTGGCTTCCCTTCACTGGCTCCCCCTCCCTTTCTGCATTCACTACAAGCTCCTGCTGTTGACATTTAAAGCCCTCCATGGACTGGCCCCTCCTTACTTATCAGACCTTCTTTCTCCTCACCTTCCCACTAGGGCCCTCCGTTCTGGTAGTCAAGGTCTGCTGTCCCAGATTTCCTCTGCCCCATCTCGAATTCACCCCTTTTCACTCACTGCCCCTCACTCCTGGAACCTTCTTCCCCCGCGAGCAAGAGCCATCAGTTCTTTAACCAGCTTCAAAACGGAGTTGAAGACCATCCTGTTCAGAGAAGCGTTCCCAGGCATTCCATAATTGTCACTTGCTATTTGATGTTCCTTTGTTGCCTGTTTTATTGAATCATTTCCTGTATTGCTATGTCCTCCCTCCAGTCCATCTCCCCTGATCCAGGCCTCGGAGGTAGAGAAGAACTGTTGGCCCTCATCCCCTTCCCCTTCTCCTTTTGTGTTGTGTCTTTTTAGATTGTAAGCCTTAGGGCAGGGAACCGTCCAATTAAAAAGATTGTATGTACAGCACTATGTAAATTTACAGCGCTTTATAAATAAAGGTTAATAAATAATAATAAATATAATTTAAAACTTGGCCATTATATACATATAAGTTATGTGCACATAAGAGATTTGTCCTATGTAAGCAACTCTAAAGGAATAAATCATCTATGAAACATTCAGCTCCATGAAAGCTTGAAGAGATTGTGTATATTCTGTAATTATACTGAAGGTGGTGGTCACTCCACACAAACCATTCATATTAACCCTCCAGTTACGTAATAATGCAAGACTGGTGCAAGATACAGATAAACCAAGGCCATTGATAAGTCCCTTACCAGCCTTGATACTTTGTCACATACTGTATATACTCATGTATAAGTCTAGAAATTTTAGTCAAAAAATTGACCCCAAAAAACTGGGTCGACTTATCCACGGGTCAAAACAGGAACCACTCTCTTTCTCTGAATAGAGTGGTGAAAGACGAGAGCTTAGTCCATTCCAGGAGCACCTAAAAGAATCACCAACCTCTTCTGCTCTGTTCACCATGGCTCCACTTCTGACCTCTTTGAATGCCTGGATTGGAAAAGCACAATCACTTATCCCTGCCAGAATTTTGTAAGTTCTTTGGCATCATTTTCCTTAGCTTCATCTTTTATATTCTTTGTTACATGCCTCCAAGTTTTACCCTCGATTTATCCACAGGTCAAATCAAAATCCATAATTTTAGCCCCAAAACCTGTGCACGACTTATACATGAGGTCAACTTATAGTTGAGTATATATGGTAATTCTGATTGTACAAAGCTAAGTTGGAAAGAAAGCTACATGATCCTCTAAATACTTGATGCTTTCTGGAGTGTCCCTGTCTCTGTTTCTCATTTTTCTGTATTGTGAAAACCAGTGCTGTCTTCAAACATGTTTCACTGTTTTAGTAGAAAAAAATTGAATTATGTCATGCTCTAATTTTGATCAAAATATTACTGTTTGTGCAGTTCATCATTAAAAGCACTATTTTTGCAGCAGGAAAATTAATGGGAGGAAACTACTGGTTGGACAGTGAACTTAATCTGTGACTTGAGCATCAAATTGTTAGATTGTTCTATTACTTATGATTTATATTTTGGTTGACATTGATGTGGGGACTCTATGGTTTTCATTGGGCTAGTATTTACTGGCATGATAGGATGCTTTCTGTCTTTCTCCCCCTCCCCACATCCTGAGAGTCAGTCACATCAACCAAAAGTATATTCAGGAAATTTTCCCAGGCCTTGACAGCACATTTTAAAGGAATACAAAAGTGATACCCTGCCCATTATGCTGACAGGAACAGTTCTATCAACCGACTCTTTCCTTTGGATTGAATCCCTGGTGCCCCTTTAGATTTTGTTCTTTTTGAGGGACAGGCCATGGTGGCCAGAATTCAGCTTCAAGTTTGTTTGTTTGTTTGTTTGTTTCATTTGTATGCCACCTTTCTCCCAGAAGGGAACCAAGCGAGCTCACAGATAAAAACGTTTTTTAAAAAATTACAATAAAATGTATAGTATGCTTTGTTTGTTATACATAATAGCATTTAACTCTTGTTAAAAACTTAATAGAATGGTATATTGCTTGAGTTTTCAGTGTATGTTTTGAATAGTGTATTCTACTACAGACAGTTATGGGTGTTAGTGTAACACTTATTGCCTATTTTTGTCTTAGAGGTGGGAAACTAAATAACCATTTAGAAGCTGCTATACATGAGGCCATGAGTGAACTCGACAAAATGTCTGGGAATGTAAGTATCCACTGCAGAAGATGCAATGTATTTTAAAAATTTTATTCAACAAAATGATCAGCATTGTACCATAGTTTTTAAATTTGGAATAAAATCCAAGAATTAAAGAGCAGTTAAAATTTCAACATGCACAGAGAATCTAAGAATTATTGGTGAAAACAGAGAGAGAGAGAGAGAGAGAAAACACACCTCACATTCAACTTTTTGAAGCTGTCTTAGCACTGGAATCAATGTCATGGTCAACCCCTTACAGTGCAAACCTAGACATGTCTATTCAGAAGTAACTCTTATTGAATGGTATAGGATTTATGCCTAAGTAAGTGAATATAGGATTATAGTTAATCCTAGACCTAGATATGTCTATTCAGAAGTAACTCCTATTGTGTAGTATAGGACGTAGGCCTCAGTAAGTGAATATAGGATTATAGTTAATAAAATGCAAGTGGACCTATGACCTCTATGTACTAGGGATTACAAATTCATGACTACTAGTCTATCACCAGTGCTATCCTGCCTTTTTTCCATTTCCAGTTTGCATAGTTGACATTGCCTTCCTCTGAAGCTGAGAGAGTGCAGCTTGACCAAGATCACCAGTGGAATCCTGACCTCCTGAGAGCCAGCTGGACTATGGCTCCAGAGACCAGGATTTGATTCCCAACTTGGCCATGAAACCCACTAGGTGACCTTGGGCATGTCACATGCTCTCAGCCTCAGGGGAAGGCAATGACAAACCTCTGAATAAATCTTGCCAGGAAAACCCCATTATAGGTCATCTTAGGGTCGCCAAAACTCAGAAATGACTTGAAGGCACACACAACAATCGCAGAGTCCGAGTCAGCAGCAAAATCATTAGATGCACTGGCTCTCAGAATATTTTGCAGAATGACACCAGTCTAAAGGAGCTCCCTGGCTACCATTTGGCTTCCTCTGTGAATTCAAGGGTTTTGTGATGGCATTCAAAGAACTAAATGGCTGGGGACTTCAGTACTTGAAGGAACACCTTTTCCATTATATATCTGCACAGAACTAGGATCTGTTTATGAGGCCCATGGCCCACTAATAGGAACTTGAATCCCTAATTGGGGGAAAAAATAGAATTAGGTAGAAAAGAAGACATAGTAAGTAGGTTGTAATAGTAGTAGAGTCATCATGGAGAGATGTTGGAAGGGGCCTTCTCGGCTGTGGAACCCTGTTTATGGAATCCCTCGTTTTGGAGGCCTGGTCATTGCCAACTCCAGAATCTTTTATGTGCCAATTACAACATAGCAGTTTATTAAAGCCTTGGGTCCTAATCTTAAACTCTTCGAAGCTTACTATAACATGGGATTTAACCATGTTAGCCTTTCTTTGCTTTTTTAACCAGGTGAGGTTTTCGGGCTATGTGGCCATGTCTAGAAGAGTTTTTCTTCCTGACATTTTCACCAGCATCTGTGGGCTGGCATCTTCAGAGAAGGCCAGCCACAGGTGCTGGACAATGTCAGGAAGAAACTTCTAGAACACGGCCACATAGCCCGAAAAACCCACAAAAAACTATGGATGCCGGCCATGAAAGCCTTCGACTTCACATAGTCCCCCTCTCTGCCGTGTCCACAGGCAAAAGCAGCAGCCCCCCAGAAGCGCTTTGAGCCGAGTGGCAGCCATGGCACAACATGGAGAGAAATACCAAAAAAAGCTGATGAAGAATGTGGCTGAAAACTCCTCTTCCTCCCTCTCTAAGGGTGCATCTACACTGTAAAAACAATGCAGTTTGACCCGACGTTAACTGCCATGGCTGCACCCGACCCATAATCATAGGATTTGTAGTTTGGTGAGACACCAACACTCTTTGGCAGAAAAGGCTGAAGACCTTGTAAAATACAAATTTCTGGAATTCGTAGGATGGAACTACAGCACTTAAAATGCCGTTAAACTGCATTATTTCTACAGTGTAGACGCACCCTCTGCGTGTGTGTGTGTGTGTGTATGTATGTTTTTTCTCTCTCTCACACACACACCCCAACTTTGCCAATCCTGGACATCTATTCTGAGGGGAAAAAATGATGTTTTTGCTTTCTTTATATGGGTTGAGTCTACCTTATCTGAAATGCTTAGGACCAGGACTGTTGTGGAATTCCTATACTGTACAGTTGGCCCTCCCCATTTGTGGCCTTGACTTTTGTGGATTTGATTATTTGCAGTTTTGATTAATATGTTATCTCTAGGAATCTTTAAGTCCTCCGGTGCAACTCGGCCAGAAGATGACCATGCAGTTGTGCTGGAGAACCTAGACATTCCTAGAGAAAACACTTCTCTAGGCATTTGTAAGTCTTCCAGCATGAGTTTATGGTCAAATTCTGGTGCTGACCATGGAGTTGCACTGGAGGAGCTGGAGATTCCTAGAGAGGTGTTCTCTCAGGTAAAAAGAATAGTGGCATTGTTTTTTTTTAATTTGCATTTTTTCCAGATTAATGGGGATCCTTCACCCCTAACCCCAGCGAATATGGAGGGACCACTGAATTTGTTTATACATATCTAATGAGATATCTTGGAGATTGGGCCAAGTTTAAACAGAAAATTCATTTGTGTTTCATATATGCCTTATGCACATAGCCTGGAAGTAACTTTATACCTAATATTTGCAATAATCTTGTGTATGAAACAAAGTTTGTGTACACTGAACCATCCAAAAGCAAAGGTGTTGCTATCCTAGCCACCCATGAAAAAAGTTTTGGTATTTGAAATATTTCAGATTTCCAAATTCTGTATAAGGGAGCCTCAATGTGTAATAATAAGATGCCCAGGAAATGTGCCCAGGCACCAACTTGAGGGGTGGGGGGGGGGGGGGGGGGATGCAGTTTATATCCCAAAGAAAGAGATATCCTTAAAGGAACCATTGCTGTCTGACGATGTGAAGAATAATGCACATTTGTTGCTGTGCCTACAAGCGACTTCCAAATTATGACAAAGCTAAAAGGCAATAGGATTTTCTTAGCAAAATTTGTTCAGAAGGGGGTTTGCTTTTGCCGACTTGCCCAATACAATTGCATTGGCCTTTTTAGCTGCCACATCACACTGTTGACTCATGTTCAACTTGTGATCTACTTGGACTCCTAGATCCCTTCCACATGTAGTCTCGTTCAGCCAGGTGTGCCCCATCCTATATCTGTGCATTTCATCCTCCCGCCCCCCAGTACAGTACCTTACATTGCTCTGTGTTGAAATTCATTTTGTTAGTTTTGGCCCAGCTTTCTAATCTATTAAGGTCAGTTTAAATTTTGATCCTCGGGTATTAGCTATTCCTCCTAATTTGGTGACATCTGCAAGTTTAATAAGCATCCCCTCTATTCTTTCATCCACATCATTGATAAAGATGTTGAATAGCGTTGGGCCCAGGACAGAACACAACAACAAAACGTGCAAGAAGATGTTACAAGGCTCTTGGTAATGTTTACCAAGTGCCAGCTTCTTATTTACACAGGGAATGATCAGGTCTTATTTCTAAGAGGAAGACTGGGAGGGGAAAGGATGGTCTGAATTTGGACAAGGTGGCAACAGAGGGACACGAAAACCAGGAAGAACGCATGCACTGAAACAGGACGTTATCAGACAAGGGAAATTGGAAGTATAATCCAATGGCAATCTGAATGCAATCATGGAGTTTAACGTTATTGCGTGATAGACTACCACATGCAATTTCGGGCAATAGGAAATCAGTCTGAACGCAATCATGGGGTTTCACGTTATTGCGTCAGAGGTGATCACACGCAATTTGGGGCAATGGCAAGCTATTTTTGGGCAATGGCAAGTCAGTTCGAATGCAATTCGAATTCATGTAGGAGTTTATCACACAGGAGGAATTTAAGACAAATTTCAAATGAAAAGAAAGTGGGGAAAGGGACGAGCCACTGAATCCTTAGAGAGGGTGAGGATATGATGCTTCTTCTACTGCTTCGCCATCTTCACAATCCACGATCCTCGCAAGCCGCTTTGTTTTTTCCCTCCCCTGCCGCGCCGGCTTTTATAAACCCCCCGCGGCTGACCAATCCCGAGGCGGCCCCGCGGAGCCCTGCCCCTTTTTTGCCCTTTTATGGAAGAGTCCCCCCCCTCTCTCTCTCTCTATCTCAATCTCCGTCTGTGTCTCTCGGTCGGCTCTATGGCCCCCCTAGAGACAGGACCCGAGCCTAAGCGAGCGGAGGAATTTGTAGCCCAACGTTTCGAGCCGCCCGAGAACCGGATGTGTCCGTTCAATTCAAATTCACGCTTCTCAGTCAGCCCTCAAAATGGAGGGCTTTTTGTTTTCTTTTGGAATTCCTCCTGATCAGAAGGTTGAAATGAAGGATGTGTCCGGGAAAAGGAGGCCCTGTTCACCTTGCTTTAAAGGCCATGGCTCCATCCCAGAGGACCTTGGGACTGTGAGAGCCAAGCAGCCCCTCTTGGGCTGGGAAGGCTCAAGACCTTGTTAAAACTACAAATCCCAGGATTCCAAGAATGGAACCACAGCACTTGAAGTGGCGTCTGTCAACGGCATTATTTCTACAGGAATTTACGCAGACCAAAGCTGGCCTGCATCCAAACTGCAAATTAATGTGGTTTGATGCTGTTTTAACTGCCATGCCACAATGCAATGGAATCCTGGGATTTGTAGTTTTGTGAAACATTAACCTCCTCTGTCCAGTATGACCAGATCCCTCAACACAAAGGAGGACAGTGGCCCACAAAATGGAGGATGTTCAAGAAAATGGAGGACATTCCCGATAAACACTAGAAACACTCATATAAATGTAAATCCATGCATCGAGTCATGTTCAAAATGGAGGACATTTTTGGAATTGCTCCAGGACAGAGGCTGAAAAGAAGATGCTGGCGAAACGTCAGGAAGAAATTCTTCTAGAACATGGTCACATAGCCTGAAAACCCACAAAAATATGTTTTGGTCACTTGGTCCAGAATAATCCAGTTTCACAAACACACTTTAAACTGTGTGTTGGCTTC
>NC_056522.1:223714929-223719370 GCF_019175285.1 Sceloporus undulatus | reverse complement strand
GCTCAATGCTAGGGAATCCTGGGAAATGTAGTTTTGTGAGACAATGAACCATCTCTGTCAGAGAGCTCTGGTACCACAATGAACTACAGTTCCCAGGACTCCCTAGCACTTTCACGTTATTGCGTCAGAGGTGATCACACGCAATTTGGGGCAATGGCAAGCTATTTTTGGGCAATGGCAAGTCAGTTCGAATGCAATTCGAATTCATGTAGGAGTTTATCACACAGGAGGAATTTAAGACAAATTTCAAATGAAAAGAAAGTGGGGCCAGAACGCATTCACGTGAATTCACTAGTTCAGTGAATTTACTTGAATTCGAATTGCATTTGAACTGACTTGCCATTGCCTGAAAATAGCTTGCCATTGCCTGAAATTGCGTGTGATCACCTCTCACGCAATAACGTGAAACCCCATGATTGCGTTTGGATTGCCACTGGATAATACTTCCAATTTCCCTTGTCTGATAAACTCTGTAAATTCACTGAACTAGCGAATTCACGTGAATCCGTTCTGGCCCCACTTTCTTTTCATTCGAAATTAAGACAAATTCCTCCTGTGTGACAAGCTCCAGATTCTCTCACAGCTATTCCACAGAGGTTGGTGGCAGAGACAGGATGGGGGGAAGTTACTGACACAGGCTTTTTGGAAAAGTAATTAAGTTAATTCATTCATTTAATTTATACACTGACTTTCTCTTGGCATGGGACCCAAAGTGGTTGACAATAATTTAAAACAAAGCTGAGCTAAAATCTTATTTGACAGACGTTAAAACAAAAATAAATTCCAGCAGGACCTTCCCGAGATGTTTTGGTGGCTGAGGCTGTGTCTGCACTGCAGAAATAACCCAGTTTGACACTGCTTTAATTGTCATGGCTCAGTGCTATGGAATCCTGGGATTTGTAGTTGGTTGTGGTCCTAGAGCGCTCTGACAGAGAAAGCTAAATGTCTCACAAAACTACAAATCCCAGAATTCCATAGCATTGAGCCATGGCAGTTAAAGTGGTATCAAGCTGCATTATGTCTGCAGATGCAGCCTCAGAATAGCCTATGGCAATGCCCCTTACTCGCCCAAATCAAGGTGCATAGTACTCAAAGCCAGGCAAGTTACTTTAGACCACAAGGCATATCACTGCATTCAGTGAGACCAGCGTCTCTGAATAAACATGATCAAATTGGACTGTGAAGTTTGAATTGCACAGAATCATCAAAGAGGTATGGGAGGTTGATTTTGGCAATAGTACAAGTTGTAAAGCTGTGTGATAAAAACAAAAAATATTTGGCATTGAACAGAAGAGAGGGAAAGAATGATCCTCCTCCTACCAAAGTAATCACTTAGGCTGGAAAACCCCACTGCTACTTGTCACTTAGGCCTCATTCACACTGGTGGCATTGCTCTGGAACGAACTGGTCAAATTCGGGGCCTCCCTCCCGAATCTCTCCGGAAGCAAGTGCTGACTACCAATCAGGGGCATTTTAACACGAATGCCCTCTTGGAGAAATCGGGTTTAAGGTGAAGGTGCCTGGCTGTCAATCAAAGTTAGTTCCGCGATGGTCATAGGTGACGTTTCCAGTACTGATAGGGGCATCAGAAGTGTGCTTTCCACCCCTCCTTTTTTTTTAAAGGACCAGGCACCACTTGTCAAATTTAAAAACCTCTGGTGTGTGTGTGTGTGTGTGTTGTGGGCATTTGGTCAGTGTTGTAGGTTATGATCTGCCCTTGGCCCCATTTTCAACCCCAAAATGAAAGCTAGTGCCATCTCTGTAGCCTGTATCCTACTCCCTTGGCACCCCAGAATGCCTCATACACAGGTAATAATAACAACAACAACAACAACAACAACAATAAAATTTAATTCCTCACCTCAGAATGCCAGAAAAGGATGCAATTTTTTTTTGCTTTCCCTAGGCTCCCCCTGACTTCCTTAGAGACAGTAGCAAAAGCTGTATCAATTTGCCAATTTGCCTAATTGGAAAGAGAAGCATTACATTCGATTTCTAACATTCATTCGCTTTGCAGCAGTCATTCCAAAGGAAAAAACAGGCTACCCCTGAAGACAGTAGCAACAGCTGTATCAATTTGCCAAGTTGCAACATTACATTCGAATTCTAAGGGGCTATTCATTCTCATTGCCATTCATTCTCATTGCAGCAGTCATTCCAAAGGAAAAAATATGCTCATTTTTTGCCAAAAATAATTTTAAAAAAATAAAATCCAAAGGAAAAGGGTCTCTGCTGGATAGCAGAGGCTTTCCTTGCTGTAGTACCCTGCCCTGCCCTGAATTGACCCTTGCTCCTGCTCACGATCTATCTATATATCTATACATATCTATATATCTTTACCTACAAAAATGCACATTTTTTGCCAAAAATAATTTAAAAAAATAAAATCCAAAGGAAAAAGGTCTCTGCCAGATAGCAGAGGCTTCCCTTGCTGTAGTGCCCTGACTTGCCCTAAATTGACCCTTGCTCCTGCTCACGATCTATCTCTATATCTATATATCTTTAACCTACAAACATGCGCATTTTTTGCCAAAAATAATTTAAAAAATCAAAGGGAAATGGTCCCTGATGGATAGCAGAAGCTTGGCCTCTTCTGCCTCCCCCCCGACCTGCCCTGAATTGACCCCATCAGTCACCCCCTTTTTGCCTCCTGTCACCCTTTGCCTCCAGATTCCTCTTTTTTCTTCAGCTCTTTCCTTCTCCTCCTTCTCCCCCTCCCCTCCAATGAGGAGAGGAAATGCTCTGACCTCTGCCCTCCCTCAGACCTTAATCCCTCCCAGAATTTGCCCCGATCATGATCGAGGGCAAGTTCATATTTCGCGGAACCGGGTCTTTTGAGAAAAGACGGATTTTAGCCCGATTCTGGATACCCCGGGGTAAGGGGCATTTCCTTGTGCAAGCCTCAACATGGATTGTGACAGAATTGGGCCCAATATGAACTTCACATGGAAGAATCGATTTCAAAACCGGTGTAAAAGGTAATGTGAATGGCCCCTTAAGTTGGGAAAATGTAGGAGCTCACACTGTTCTGTTGTTTGCAATAAAAGAACTACTCTCTTGGCATGACAATATGTACAATGTCTTGCCAGAGTAAATGAAAACAAACCATTCTTAAGATAAGGAAGAGGGATAGATTGTACCCACTTCATCTAGGAAATGGTTTTTGCGACCAGGTTGTCACTGCTCTCTATTTTAGATCCAGTCCAAATTCCAAGATGCATATTGGTGACACTTTTATTAGGCCAACCTGAATTTTTTGTTTTTATAACACAGCTTTACAACTGTACTATTGCCAAAATCAACCTCCATACCTCTTTGATGATTGTGGCAATTCAAACTTCACAGTCCAATTTGATCATGTTTATCAGAGACGCTGGTCTCACTGAATGCAGTGATATGCCTGTGGTCTAAAGTAACTTGCCTGGCTTTGAGTACTAGCACCTGATTTGGGCGAGTAAGGGGCATTGCATAGCTATTCTGAGGGTACATCTGCAGACTAATGCAGCTTGATACCACTTTAACTGATGCCAATGCTATGGAATTCTGGGATTTGTAGTTTTGTGAGACAATTAGCTTTCTCTGCAGAGCGCTCTAGGACCACAACCAACTACAAATCCCAGGATTCCATAGCACTGAGCCATGACAATTAAAGCATGTTCAAACGGGGTTATTTCTGCATTGCAGACACAGCCTACGCCACCAAAACATCTCGGGAAGTCCTTTGGAATTTATTTTTGTTTTAATGTCTGTCAAATAAGATTTTAGCTCAGCTTGTTTTAAATTATTGTCAACCACTTTGGTCCCATGCCAAGAGAAAGTCAGTGTATAAATTAATGAAAATTAACTTAATTACTTTCCAAAGCCTGTGTCTACTTCCCCCCATCCTGCTCTGCCACCAACCTCTGTGGAATAGCTGTGAAGAATCTGGAGCTTGTCACCAGGAGGAATTTGTCTTAATTTCGAATGAAAGAAAGTGGGGCAGAACGGATTCACGTGAATTCGCTAGTTAGTAATTTACAAAGTTTATCAGACAAGGGAAATTGGAATTTATCCAGTGGCAATCCAACGCAATCATGGGTTTCATGTTAGTGGTGAGAGGTGATCACACGCAATTTCAGGCAATGGCAAGCTATTTTTCGGCAATGGCAAGTCAGTTCAAAACGCAATCGAATCACGTAATTCACTGAATAGTGAATCATGTGAATGCGTTCTGGCCCACTTTCTTTTCATTTGAAATTTCTTAAATTCCTCCTGTGTGATAAACTCCTACGTGAATCAAATTGCATTGCGAACTGACTTGCCATTGCCCAAAAATAGCTTGCCATTGCCCCAAATTGCGTGTGATCACTCTGACGAATATACGTGAAAGTGCTAGGGAGTCCTGGGAACTGTAGTTCATTGTGGTACCAGAGCTCTCTGACAGAGATGGTTCATGGTCTAA
>NC_056522.1:223699691-223714904 GCF_019175285.1 Sceloporus undulatus | reverse complement strand
TCATTGTCTCACAAAACTACATTTCCCAGGATTCCCTAGCATTGAGCCACAACAGTTAAAGTGGTGTGAAACTGGATTATTTCTGGACCAAGGTGACCAAACATCATTTTTTGTGGGTTTTCAGGCTATGTGACCATGTTCTAGAAGAGTTTCTTCCTGACGTTTCGCCAGCATCCTTCTTTTCAGCCTTCTGTCCTGGAGCAATTCCAAAAATGTCCTCCATTTTGAACATGACTACGATGCATGGATTTACATTTATATGAGTGTTTCTAGTGTTTATTCGGGAATGTCCTCCATTTTCTTGAACATCCTCCATTTTGTGGGCCACTGTCCTCCTTTGTGTTGAGGACATCTGGTCATACTGGACAGAGGAGGTGCAATGTTTCACAAAACTACAAATCCCAGGATTCCATTGCATTGTGGCATGGCAGTTAAAACAGCATCAAACCACATTAATTCTGCAGTGTGGATGCAGGCCAGCTTTGGTCTGCGTAAATTCCTGTAGAAATAATGCAGTTTGACAGACGCCACTTCAAGTGCTGTGGTTCCATTCTATGGAATCCTGGGATTTGTAGTTTTAACAAGGTCTTGAGCCTTCCCAGCCCAAGAGGGCTGCTTGGCTCTCACAGTCCCAAGGTCCTCTGGGATGGAGCCATGGCCTTTAAAGCAAGGTGACCAGAGGCCCTCCTTTTCCAGGACACATCCTTCATTTCAACCTTCTGATCAGGAGGAATTCCAAAAAGAAAACAAAAAGCCCTCCATTTTGAGGCTGACTGAGAAGCGTGAATTTGAAATTGAACGGACACATTCGGGTCTCGGGCGGCTCGAAACGTTGGGCTACAAATTCCTCCGCTCGCTTAGGCTCGGGTCCTGCTCTAGGGGGCGCCATAGAGCCGACCGAGAGACACAGACGGAGATTGAGATAGAGAGAGGGGGACTCTTTCCATAAAAGGGCAAAAAAGGGGCAGGGCTCCGCGGGGCCGCCTCGGGATTGGTCAGCCGCGGGGGGTATAAAAGGCCGGCGCCAGGAGGAGGGAAACAAAGCGGCTTGCGAGGATCGTGGAGTGAAGACCGGCGAAGCAGCAGCATAAGGATTCAGTGGCTCGTTCCCTTTCCATCCCCCTTTGGCTTCTCCTCCTCTTCTCCGTTGGGTTTGATTTGAGAGGAAAAAGCGTCGGAGGCGAAGCGCGCAGGGCACCCTCCTCAATGAAGGAAAGAAGAGCCAGCCAGAAACTCTCCAGCAAAGCCATCATGGACCCCAACCAGAACGTCAAGTGCAAGATCGTGGTGGTGGGGGACACCCAGTGCGGGAAGACCGCCCTCCTCCACGTCTTCGCCAAGGACTGCTTCCCGGAGGTAGGTCTGCTTTGCCCGGGGAACTCGCCTTGCTTTCCGCGCTGCACCACTGACCCGGTTTGGGACCGCTTTCAGGGCGCGCATATATATAGGAAGATGTTGCATAGACAGGGAATCAAAAGGGAAATCTCAATAATACACACACATATATATAAAGAAAAAGCTCTTTATAAAATATAGGGAGATCCCTTCAGGTTTTGGGAGTAAGAAATCCCATAGAGAGGGGTCCTGCCTGATATTGTGGTCCTCCTCCTCCTCCTCCTGGACAGCATCCTAAAAGAAGGCTTTCCCAGGTGAAGAAGGGGACCAGAGATTATATGGAGTGTTTAATTACAGTATTAAATGGAGTATGCCTCTTTGCCCTTATAGTAGAAATCTGAACCACATTTCTGGATCCACCATGGATAATGGTAGCAAATGGTAAATGTTTAGGTTGTACAAACATTCTTAAACATTCAAAGAAATGGCTGTTTTGAAGTCTTGAGCAGTATGCTACGAGGGATTCCTTGTAGACACCTTTGAACTGAACTGAAGAAAGAAGTTGGTAGTCATTGAGCTTGCTGGTAGACGTGAGTAGTTCCTCATTTCTAAGGGATGGTTTCAAATAATTGTCGATAGAATTTAAACAATTTAAAGTAAAATGATATTTTTGACAATGTTCTGGAACTTTCCCCTTAATTTCAGGTTCAATTCAAATGGCGCCTTCAGTAGGATGATAGCTTGTTGCAATCTTGTGGAACTGATAACGGCAGTGGTTTGACACCTTTTATTTTGGCTCAATGTCGATTCTTCACCAAAGTGATTGCAGTGTGGTTCTGCTTGGCCCTAGGCTGCACCCATGCAACTGAGTTGTTTTTGTTTTTCCTCTGGCCGTGCCACACTTGCAATCATCCAACCAGGACAACATATTCATATATAAATTCTGCACACATTGTGTGTGCATACTCATCCGCTACGTGGCCATTTCGCTCAGATACGCATGCTAAGGAGTTTGCTCATACTCTTGGTTAAAGAAGAATTAGTGTAAGCAAGCAGCTCATTCCTCTTTTGTGTATGATGATCATCTCTCTTTCCTACCTCTCATATCGCTCCAATTTTTCATTTTCCACCTTCGATTCCACTTGAATCTCTGATTTGTGATCCTCATTGTGCCTCCAATAGGAAGGCTCAGACAAAAACAAAAATCAAGCTAAGACCTAAACATGTACATGCTGGGGACTACATTATTTATTTCAGTTATTTGTCACCATTCATTTAATCAGGCTCAGACAATTACATAGGTCTTCTTTGGTCCATGCCGAAAACGCTTTTCCCCTTACTGTGGCATCATCAGGTCAGGGTGAGATAGAAAGTGACTAACAGGGCCACCTCAGTTAATTTGGCATGATTCAGTAGGTCACTGATACTTTAAACTCCGTTGTGCCCTATCAACATACAATATAACTAACTGCAGCAATACAACAATAACCAAATAAATTACTTCTAATGAGTGAAAATCTCTTTTTTCATTATGTTGCCAGAATGTATTATTTGTGAGACGCTATTAATTTGAAAAAACATGAAAAATATCATATCTATCATGGCAAGTTGTAACTTCTATTTGATTCTAGTTTCATTTTGTATGATCGCATTTCTCTCCAGAGAGAGTACCCGACGTGCAGATAAGGCAATCCACAGATAAAAGGGGCATTTTAAAAACACGTACTATCCTACTGTTCTATAAAGGATCTGTCACAAAACAGTAGGGGGAATTTAAGAATTATATAGAATAAAAAGGGATAAAGAAGAAAAAAGCGGAAGAAAAAGGTGAAGACGGATAAAAGTAAAAAAACGTGGAAAACGTGAAGTAAAACAAGTGCGGATGAGGGGGGGCGAGGGGTGGTGACAGTGTAGGCATAAAAACAAATCCATACTTGCGTATCTATATTTAGGCTTATCACAGACTCCCGACCTGATTGCATGTGGATATCAGTATACAACGGCTGGTGTAGCATAAAAGTCTTGACTTGCCAACATAAGGGAAGCAAGAGGAGCAACATCCTAGCCTTTCTGTAGGAGGGAGTTCCATCCAGAGGTTGGGAGCAGCCACTGAGAAGCCCTGCTCCTCTCTCCTCGTCTCCCCCTCACCAGCCACCATCTGGGTAGTTGTGGCAGGACTGAGATAAATGATTCCCCACAAAGAACGTAGTTGTTGTAGCAGCAGTTTCAACATGAGGAGAATAGGTGGTTCTTTAAATAATGCTTGAAACTAACCATAATTGCAACTGAGGTGATATAGTCCATACTATAGGCAGGTCAACCTCATTTATATGTTTGGAGGCAGGTTTGGGAGGACAAATCAATTATTTAGATATGACCCGTAATGCCCGTGATAAGCACAAGGTAAAACTTTGAGTGCATGTAACAAAGGATCTAAAGAACAACGCAAGGAAAACAATGCCAAAAAAACTTTCAAATTCCAGCATGACATAAACTGTTTTCTGCTTGCTCATACTGAAAGGCAGATGGATGTGAGATTAGCGGGGTCAGTGCTTTCAGGATAAATTACACTCTTTGTCCTTTCACCCATGGGATGGATCCTTTTTATATAAGAGTTATAGGTACAATATGTTACATTGACCCCATGAATAAGTCACTCAGGTTTTTGGGGTCCAAGTTTTTATTAAACTTTCCTAGACTGTATACATGAGTATACAGTAAATGTGGAATGTTAATTGTTTTGTAGAAGAAGAAATAACATCGACTGGAGAGTGCTATTGGGCAAAAGGGCAGAGCAAGACGTGATGCCAGTGCAGTACAGGAGGCAAGGCCACATTACAGGTAGTGGTCCCATCCATCACCCCCGTTGGAGTGTGCAGGATAGTCACCCCAGCCAGATCACACATAAGTAATTGATGGGTATTGCTTCCATCTATCTTGGTGTAGCTTTTCCAGCTTGTGGCACCCACCACCTCTGGTAGGTTTTTTCCTCTAGTGAGCTGAATACTCACATTTTTCCCTTTATCATCAGCCGTGCTCAGTTGGAGGCCTTTGTCTATGTCCCCCCCCCTCTACCAACCTCATAGGTTTTGTTTGGTGACCGACTCAGAAAAAGCTGCTCCGAGTCGCCAAAGAATACTCTTCCATCTTCCCTTGCCAACTGAACTAGCTGGCTCTCTCTCTCCCTGCCAGTAGGCCCATGCATCCCAAAATTATAGTGACAAATATATGTCCACTCATGCACAGAATGTCAAGAGAAAACTTTGATGTGTTTTGTATGCTTATGGAATCACCTGCTCGCTCTGAACTTGAGGCAAGAGACAAATGAATGAAGTTTTTTCTATCTCCAGCTAGCTTTGTGCCTTTTTATTACTAAAACATAGCACCCCTATAATACACCTTCAGGTCCTAGATGAATGGTTAGATTGCTCTGCTTCCTATCTGACCACTAATACAAGTTTGTGGATGATGCTAAGTCCCCATGTTTTGGATGTTTATCCCCACCATTGGTTTAAATAGAGAAGTGAATGAGAAGGTCCAAATAACCATCCATACTAATGAGTTTTTGAAGCCATCACCCATGGCATATACTTTTGCCTGATGAAAGAAGCCATGAGCTGTGAAAGATAGCATACTGTTTTCAGCCTTCAGGTTGGCCTATAACAAGTTGTCACCATATATGCATCTTGGAATGTTGGACTGGTTCCTAAAATAAGAGAGCATGTGACAAACCTGGGGATCGCGAAAAACGCATTTTCCTAATGAGGTGGGTACATAATCATATCCCTCTTCCGTATCTGTAATGAAGAATGGTGTGTTGTTTCTATTTACTCTGTCAAGACAATTGTAACACATTGTCCATACCAAGAGAGTTAGTTTCTTCTTTATTGCAAACAACAGAACATATGAGCTCCTGACAATTTTTCCCAACTTGTGACAAAGTGAGCAGTTGGGGTTTTCCCAGCCTAAGTGATTACTTTTGTAGAGGAGATCCATATCTTTTGCCCTCTCTTCTGTTTCAAATGCCAAATATTTTTGTTTTTTATCACACAGCCTTTACAACTGGTACTATTGCCAAAATCACCTCCCATACTCTTTGAATGATTCGTGGCAATTCAAACCTCACAGTCCAACTTGATCATGTTATTCAGAGACCTGGTCTCACTGGAAAGCAGTGAATTGCCGTTGGTCTAAAGTAACTTGCCTGGCTTTAGTACTAGCACCGTGATTTGGGCGAGTAGGGGCACTGCATAGGCATTCTGAGACGGCGTCGCAGACTAATGCAGCTTGATACACACTTTAAACTGCCATGCTCATGCTATGGAATTCTGGGATTTGTAATTTTGTGAGACATTTAGCTTCTCTGTTCATAGCGCTCTAGGGCCCACAACCAACTACAAATCCCAGATTCCATACAGCATGAGCCATGACAATAAAGCAGTGTCAAACGGGGTTATTTCTGCAGTGCAGACACAGCCTCAGCCACCAAACATCTCAGGAAGGTCTGTTGGAATTTATTTTTTTGTTTTAAAATGATGTCTGTCAAATAAGATTTTAGCTCAGCTGTTTTTTAAATTATTGTCAACCACTTTGGTCCCAGCCAAGAGAAAGTCAGTGTATAAATAAATGAATGAAATTAACTAATTACTTTCCAAAAGCACTGTGTCATTAACTGTCCCCCCATCCCTCTCTGCCACCAACCTCTGTGGAATAGCTGTGAGAGCCTCTGGAGCTTGTCACACAGAGAAATTTGTCTTAATTTCGAATGAAAAGAAAGTGGGCCAGAACGGATTCACGTGAATTCATTAGTTCAGCGAATTTACAGAGTTTATCAGACAAGGGAAATGGAAGTTATCCAGTGGCAACCCGACACAATCATGGGGTTCACAGTTAGTGCGTGAGAGGTGATCACACACACTTTCAGGCAATGGCAAGCTATTTTCGGCAATGGTCAAGTCAGTTTTCACTGAACTAGCGAATTCACGTGAATGCGTTCTGGCCCACTTTCTTTTCATTGAAATTTAAGAGAAATTCCTCCTGTGTGATAAATCCTACGTGAATTCGAATTGGCATTGAAACTGACTTCCCATTTCCCCGAAAATAGCTTGCCATTGCCCCAACTGCGTATGATCACCATCTCACGCAATAACGTGTAAACCCCATGATTGCGTTCGGACCTGATTTCCTATTGCCACGAAATTGCGTGTGGTAGTCTGATGTACACAATAACGTGTAAACTCCATATTACTATCAGATTGCCCATTGGATTATACTTCCAATTTCCCTTGTCTGATAGAAAACGCTCCTGTTTCAGTGCATGCATTCTTCGTGGTTTTTCGTGGTCCCTCTGTTGCCACACATTTCCAAACTCAGACCATCCTTTCCCCTCCCACTTTTCCTCTTAGAAAAGAATAAGACCTGATCATCCCCTGTGTAAATAAAGCTGGCACTTGGTAAACATTACCAAGAGCCTTGTAACATTCTCTTTGCACGTTTTGTTTGTTGTGTCTTGTCTGGGCCCAGCGCTATCAACATCTTTATCAATGATTTGGATAAAGAATAGAGGGGAGCTATAACTGCAGATGACACCAATTAGGAGGTAATAGCTAATACCCGAGGGATCAAATTCAAACTGACCTTAATAGATAGAAAGCTGGGCCAAAGCTAATAAAATGAATTCAACACAGAGCAATGTAAGGTACTGTGACTGGTGGGGTGGGTGGGGGGTGGGCGGATAAATGCACAGATATAGGATGGGGCACACCTGGCTGAACGAACTACATGTGGAAGGGATCTAGGAGTCCAAGTAGATCACAAGTTGAACATGAGTCAAACAGTGTGATGTGACAACTAAAAAAAAAGCCAATGCCATTGTATTGGCAAGGTCTCAGCAAAAGCCAACCCCCTTCTGAAAAAATTTTTGCATAAGACAACCACTAGGGCCCCATTCAGACTGGCATAGCAAAGATCTGGAAGGAACTGGGCTCATTCGATGCCCCTCCTCCGATTCTCTCCGGTTAGCCAGTGCCACACTACAAAAGAGGACAGTTTTAAATCGAATGCATTTCTGTCTTCCGGCTGCCAAAGGTGCCTGCTTGTCAATCAGCGAATCGTCATGTGACGTTTTTTGGAGGGGCCATTGGAGTGTCCCTCCCCACCTCTTTTTTTTAAAAGAGCCCATGGCACAAAATGCCCCAATGTCATTTTATTTTTTAAAACTCATCTCAGTCTTTTTTCTGTGTGTTAGTGTGGTGTGGGTATTTGGGTCGAGATCTGCCCCCGTCCTCACCATTTTCTCAATCCCTGCATCCCCTCCTTGCCCTGCCAGAAATGCCTCTTACACATGAAATAATAAATTAATAATATAATAATATAATAATAATAATAATAAATTCCTCACCTTGGAAATGCCAGAAATGTAGGCAATTGCCCTGCAATTCAGGCTGCCTCTGTAAATTCAGTAGCAAAAGCATTATCATTGACAAGAGCAAAAATGTAACATGTGATTGTAAGTTCTAGCCTTTTGGCAACATTTTGTAACAACATTCCCCTTTTCTGGAAGCGAGCAGATGAAAGGGAAAGTCCACAAAGTCCTGCTCTTATCTGCCTCAAGAAAACAAATCAGGGGACGCATGCGCATATTTTTGGGCAAAATAATTTTTAAAAAAAAATATAAAAAGGGGGGGGGAGTTTTGCCCTGATGTGACTCCGTTGCGTGCCCCTCCTTTGACCTGACCTGACCCGTTACCCTTTTCCTTCCTCCTCCTGCTAGAGGAGCTTTTGCGCATTGCCGCTTCTACTGAGGCTGGAGAGAGTGTGACCCTGTCAGTTCCAACTGAAAGTAACCCATTGAATCAATTGGGAATAAAATGGAAATAAAGTGCTGGCATTCCTCATATAACACAAATGAATAATAATAATAATAAGATAATAATGAATAATAATAAGAATCCCAGTGATGCCAATCATGGAAAGTTTTCTTAGATGCAAGCAGCACCCAAAAATAATTGCGCATAAATTGTCAAAAGAGTGCTTGATGTCCCTACATCCCCACCAGCTTTCGGACCCAGCAGCCCTACTGTCCCTGGTGCAATTCTCCTTCCTTCCGACCCTCACCTCCTTTCCCTTTTGATGCTTTCTCCACCCCACCTGCCCACCTCCCTCCTGCATATCCCATGGATGCAATGATGAAATGTATGAACATAGCAGCCTGATTTCCCTACTGCCCCAGCGTAGCCCCGCAACCCCATATTCTCCTTCCCCTGGAAATCCTCCTCCTCCCTCCTCCTCCTCTCGCCTCCCTCCTCCTGCCTCCTCCTGCCTTCCTTCCGCCCTCTTCCGCCTCCGTCAGACCCTCGCGGGATGCCCACTGACCCTTTCCCCTGTCCCTCCCCCCAGCTCCACCATCCGTCCTCCTCTCCTCCTCCTCTTGTGGCTCCGTTTTAGGATTCCCCTCCATGGCTCCCATGTCCTCCCACAGCCCACTTTCTCTCCGCTCCCCTCCTCTTCCTCCTCCTACGTACTTCACTCTTCACTTTCTCCACACCCCCCACCTCTCTTTGACAGGCCTCTGCAGCCCAAAAAGTTCACACCCTGAATTTCCCGTCCCCCTTTCTTCTCCTGTCACCCTTGCATCCAGCGGTTCCCCTTTTTTTTCGGCTTTTCGGCTGTATCTGGCTACACTTCCTTCTTCTTTCTTGCGCTCTTTTTTTCCTCCTCCCCCCGCCTCCCCCTCCCCCTTCCGCCTTCCCCACCCCCCCCGTCGCCCTCCCTTTCCCTCCGTCCTCCATCCTCCCTCTGCCTCCCTTCCCCCCCCTCTATTTCCTTCCTCCTCCTCCTCCTCCTCCTTCCCTCCCCCCTCCCTTCCTTTTCATCCCCCTCCCCCCCATCTCCCCTCCTCCCCCTTCCCCCTCCTCGCGTCTCCGTCCCCTCCCCTCCCCGTCCCCCCCCCCCTCCTCCCTTCCCCTTCCTCCCCCTCCCCTCCCCGCCTCCTCCGCCTCCCCTCCTTCCCCTCCCCCTCCCTCCTCCTCCCTTTCCTCCTCCGTTTTCTCCGCCTTTCCTTCACTTCCCCTTCCTCCCGTCCCCCCGCCTCCCTTCCCCCTACCCCCCTCCCCCCTTCCTTGCCTCCCCCGCCCTCCTCCTCCCCCCCCCCCTCCGCTCCTCCTTCCCGTCCCCCGCCCCCTCCCCCTCCGCTTCCTCCCCCTCCCCCCCCTCCCCCCTCCCTCCCCCCTTCCTCCCCCCTCGCATTCCCCGCCCTCTCTTCCCTCCTCCTTCCTCCCGCCCCCCCCCGCCTCCCTCCCCCCCCTCCCCCCCCCCCCCCCGGCCCCGCCACCCCCGTCCGCCCGCTCCCCCCCCCCGCCCCCCCCTCCCTCCCGTCCCCCTCCCTCCCTCCTCCTCCTCCTCCTCCTCCTCCGCCTCCTCCTCCTCCTCCCTCCTCCCTTCCTGAGGATGGGAGGGAATGCTCTGACCTCTGCTCTGCCCGCCCAATGACCCGACTCCCTACCTATTTGCTCCGATCAGGATCGAGGGCAAGTTCCAATTTTGGGCAACGCCGAATCTTTTGGGAAAAGACGGATTTTAGCCCGAAATCTGGATACCGCCGGGGTAAAGGCAATTTCCTTGTGCAAGGCCCCTGACAGGATTGTGAAGGATTTCGGATCCAATAATGAACTTCAAGGCAAGAATGCGATTTCGAACTGGGGTAAATTGTAATGTGAATGCCCCTAGCTTTGTCATAATTTGGAATCACTTGTAGGCACAACAACAAATGTGCATTAGGTCTTCAAATCATCAGACGCAATCATTCCTTTAAGGATATCTCTTTCTTCTTGGGATAGTAACTGCATTCCCCCCCCCCACACACGCACACCTCAAGTTGGTGCATGGGCAGCATTTTCCAGGGCACGTATTAATTACATGTTGAGGCTCCGTATACATATTTTGGAAATCTGAAAGATTTTCAATAACCAAATCTTTTTTCATGGTGGCTAGGATGCAACACCTTTGCTTTTGGATGGTTCAGTGTACACACTTTGGGTTCATACACAAGATTATTGCAAATATTAGATATAAGTTACTTCCAGGCCTATGTTCCATAAGGCAATTCTGAAACACAGAATGAAATTTTCTGTTAAACTTGGCCAATCACTCCAAGATAGCCTCATTAGAATGTAAAAGCACATACAGTGGCCCTCCATATTCGCTGGGGTTAGGGGTGAGGATCTCCATGATCTGGAAAAATGCAATTAAAAAAACAAATGCACTATTCTTTTTTACCCTTGAGAGAACACCTCTCTAGGAATCTCCAGCTCCTCAGTGCAACTCCATGGTCAGCACCAGAATTTTTAGACCATAGAAATCATGCTGGAGATTCAATCCGAAGAAGTGGTTTGCTCTAGGAACCGGCAGGTTCTCCAGCACAACTACATGGTCCCATCTCCTGCCGGGGAGTGCGCCGAGGGACTTAAAGATTCCTAAAGATAACTATGAACCAAAACTGCAATAATCAATCCACAAATTCAGCCACAATGGGGAGGGCCAACTGTATAGGAATTCCCACAGTCGCGGGTCCTAAGCATTTCAGATAATGTAGACTCAACCATATAAGAAGCAAAAACAGCATTTTTCCACCCAAGAAATAGATTCCAGGATTGGCAAAGTTGGAGGTGGTGTTGTGTGAGAGAGAAAAATACATACATACAACATACATACATACATACACACACACACGCGGAGGGTGCGTCTACAACTTTAGAAATAATAAATGCAGTTTAACAGCATGTTGAAGTGCTATAGTTGCCATCCTACGAATTCCAGAAATTTGTATTTACAGGTCTTCAGCCTTCCTCTGCCAAAGAGTGTGGGTGGCTCACAACCAAACTACAAATCCTATGATTATGGGTCGGTGCAGCCATGGCAGTTAAAGTCAGGGTCCAAACTGCAATTGTTTTTATATGTAAGAGAGGGAGGAAGAGGAGTTGTCGATCAGCCACATCCTTCATCAGCTTCTTTTGTGGTATTTCGCTCCAATGTTTGTGCCATGGCGCCACTGCTCGGCGCAAAGCGCTTCTGGGGGCTGCTGGCTTTTGCCCTGTGGCAACGGCAGAGAGGGGGTACTATGTGGAAGTCAAAAAGGCTTTCATGGCCGGCATCCATAGTTTTGGTTGTGGAGTTTTGTCGGGCTATGGTGGCCGGTGTCTAGAAGTTATCTTCCTGATGTTTCGCAGCATCTGTGGCTGGCCAGATTCAGAGAAAGTGATGATGATGCCAGCCAAGCCACGATTCTGGTGAAACGTCAGGAGAAACAGTCTAGAAACACATCCACATAGCTCCACAAAAAACATGAGGGGAACTATGGTGTTTAGTTTGTTTAAAAACTATGGATTTGGTTCGTTTCTCCTAGGGTACATTTTATACTGTAGAAAGAGTGGCTTGACACCATTTTGTAGGCGGCCCTGCGCGGGAAATCCTGGGATTTGTAATTGGTGACTGCACAGACACTTTCTTACAGAGACAGGGGCCCAAAACATACTGCGGCAAGAATTCAGTTTGAGGTCGCTTAACTGCCCTGGCTCAGAGCTAGGGAGTCCTGGGAACGGTAGTTCAGTTTGGACCAGAGCTCTCTGACAGAGATGGGGCTCATTGAAGGCCTTGGGACCGGCCCCAGCCTGGTCCTGCCGCCGATTGCCGCCGGGGCCTTTGGCCTCTTGCGCGCAGGGGCAATTGTCTATAGATGCCTCAGAAACATGCATTTATATTAACATTTTTTAAAAAATCAGCAAATTTTTTCACGTGTCCTCCAGTTTTTTAAAAAAGTGTCCACCATTTGAAAATTTTGTCCTACATTTGCCCTGGTTTATTTATTTATTTAATTTTTTTTAAAATTTTTTTAATTATTTATTTTTTGGCTTCGGCCCTCCAGTTGTCTGAGGGACAGCAACCCGGCCCCCGGCTCAAAAAGGTTGCCTACCCCTGCCCTATAGCTTGTTGAATGCCTTCTGACTTGGGAGTGTCCTCATCTGACATTATCTCTTCTTTCATTTTGAGTTGTCTCAGAATAGAATTTTTGTGGGAAAAGACATTGTTAGTACTGTACTTCTAAACAATACTAACAAGTCTTAGCTATGGTGTCAGTGCTGTTGTCTCTCTCCACTCCTACTGCTGCGTAGCAGATGTTGGCACATTTAATCTGGCTTCTCAGCAAAACTTTATTTGAAATGGGAAACCCTTCCACATCTACAAGCAGCATAGCCTCTCGCCTCAAAGGAACATTAATTCCATCATTACAGAAAGGTAGTGCCATTTTACTCCCACAAAATTCTTTCTAAACACTATATAACAGGTATGTAGAGAGATCTTGTAACACCTTTGAGACTAACTGAAAGAAAGAAATTGGTAGCATGAGCTTTTGTAGACAAAAGCCTACTTCTTCAGATGCATCTGAGGAAATGTCTATGAAAGCTCATATTGCCAACTTCTTTCTTTCTTTCAGTTAGTCTCAAAAGTGCTACAAGATCTCTCTACAGTCTGATTTTACAGACTGACATGGCTTTATCTTTGAATTCTGTTATTTAACAGGTAATCGTTTATGTAAGACAAATGTACAGTACTATACATCGTTGCAATTCCTGATCTTCCTGAGTGCTTTATGTCTCCTGGTCACTATGGAGAACTGGAAGAGACATAACAGTTTTCTGTATTTTACTTATGGCGGTGGTTTCTTCTGCTTTTCTTGATTTTTTGCCTGGTCTTAATAAACTAGCTAAACCAAAGAGGTTCCTCTCAGTTCAGGACCTCATAGCTGCATTTATAACTGGGGGGGGGGGGAATTAACAACAAAATATAATTTGCTATTATTGACTTACTAAAGAGTTCCTTTAATATGCTAAGTATGATAGATGCCAAATAAGATAATAACAATAATTTGGTATTATTATCTGACTAAACAGTTTCTTTAATATACTAAACATGATGCCAAAAAGATTATTCATAATCCATTTTATGCTCTAGAGGAACTTTAAATTGATAATGGGAGCTTATATATATTTTTTTTTTCAAATTTACAGAAAATTTATGTGGTTTTTTTTCTGGGAAAACAAGAAAAACATTTTCCATGGCTTCAACATTTCTAGAAGGTTTATTCTCTAGTAAGAGCAAGGAGATTCATGCTTTTTTCTTCTAGAACAATCATTGAACTAAATGATAATCAGGTACATTGCGGACCTGGTTAAGAGTTACTTAGAGAAACAGTAAGCATTTCATGCAGAATCCTACTGTGATCCAGAAGCAGGGTGGATAAAAATCAATGATTTTTTAAAATTAAAATCAAATTTTTAAAAATTTAAATCAGATTTTTAGAATTAAATGCTGTTTGCGGAAAAATCTATCTCAAGATAGTTTTCTGTTTAAGATACATTATGGTCCAAAGGTTATTCATCATGAAATTGGGATTAGTTTTTAATTAAGTAACATGAGAATGTATATTCATGCAATGTTTAAATTTTTTGGTAAACAAATTCCATTAATCCAAATGAATTCCATTAATCCATTCACAGTGTAATGCTCTTCCAGAGTTTCCTGTAAGACTATTGGGCAGTTTTTCGATTTAGAGTAGTAATTCCCAAAGTGGGCGGTACACCCCCAGGGGGCAGTGGAACTATCCAGGGGGTGGTGAGAGGAAATGAGCAATAGGGGGGCAATGAGGGTAATATACACAGGTGGTGAAGGGGGGGGCTCAGTTTAAATGTTTCGTGCACAAGAAAGACAAGGGTAACCAACAGCCTTATAACCATGGTAGGAATGGTGGTTACATGAAACTTCTTTTTAGGGTCCCTTAAAACCACCATGAAGCCTCCCTTCGTGTAGTGATGTCTCCCCCTCTTCACCTGTTTGTGTGAGCTCACTCCGTTAGCCTCATCTTTCACTGGTAAGTTGCCAGCAGTTGGGAAATTCAAGGCTTGAGTGCAGGGCATAATTTCTGTGGCTTGGAGTGGCACCATTTTGAGACAGACTGATGTACTGGAGCAAGGAAGTAGAGAACATGGCAAAGCAGCAGAAAGCAGTGGCAAAATAGTGTTTCCACATTTTAGATCCTGCTTAAGCTATGTCTGCTTTGCCAGGACTTGCTCTTGCTTGCTTTCTTCGGACATGCTGAGAGGTAGCAGAAGAAACAATGTTTGTGTGTGGCGAAGATGTGTTTCTGGGTAAAGAGGGGGAATAATATCTGACATTGATCCTTGGAAAGAGTCTTTTGCCTTGAAGCAGCTCCTATAGTTAAAATATTTTCTTTTTCTTTTCCACAACAGTATCCAGTCCAGTCTCTTTAAACCCACTATACACAAACTGGCTGTGCACCCATCCGCCCCTACAAAGAGGGATTGAGAGTCCTTCCTCACCAAGGTGAAGTTTTTCCCTTTGCATCTGGTCACCTTGGGAGCAGCAACTGAGCAGCTTGCTCAGGCCTTTGCCTTCTGGCCTTTGCCACAAGCCCAAAGTGTGTGAGAGACTTGTCAGTCACTGTTCAGTCAGCTGATTGGTTTCTGTTCTCAAGGTGACCAAGTGCAAATGGAGAAATGACCAAGCAGCCAGTTGAGAAGCAACCGAGAAGTCTCCTACCTGTGCTGGCCTTTACTGTAAGGCTACCATACACGAGAAGCTTCTTGGTTACTGCTCAGCCAGCTGCTCAGTTGTTGCTCCCAAAGTGACTGTGTTCAAAGGAAGCAGCAACTATTATTTATTCTTTTAAATTTGCAGTAGAACAGCGCACCTAATATGTACAAATTGGCACTGGGGGGCATTAGGACTGATGCCCAAGAGGAAAAGTGGGGAGTGGCCAAAAATGTTTGGGGACCACTGATCTATGGCAGGGGTAGGCAACCT
>NC_056522.1:223694614-223699591 GCF_019175285.1 Sceloporus undulatus | reverse complement strand
TAAGATTGGAACAGAACAAAAATCAGAAAGTACATACAGTGGACCCTCGCCTTACGTG
Organism: Sceloporus undulatus; assembly: GCF_019175285.1. NCBI lineage: Eukaryota > Metazoa > Chordata > Lepidosauria > Squamata > Phrynosomatidae > Sceloporus > Sceloporus undulatus. The sequence goes on along the minus strand of NC_056522.1, from coordinate 223,699,533 downwards.
GATGGATCCGTTCCGGATCCCCCCCTCATAAGGCGAATTGCGCCTATGCTTGAGCCCTATTCACTTGAATGGGGCTCGTGCGCAGGGCGGTGCAGTGGCACGCATGCTCCATTCATCTGAATGGGACGCACAGCCCCTTGCGCCCCGCACACTCCTGCACAGCTTGAGTACATATGCTCAAAGCCACGTATGTATAGCACGACCGCGTATAATGTGGGCGCACTGTATTCACAGTGGAAGGGAGAAAGAAAATGGACAAATGGGCCACATGTTTCCATGTAATTAATTGCTAAATTGCATCATTTTCTTATGCATGAGTGACAGCGTAAGCAATATGCCCTGTGGGTTGATGGTGTTGGTGATCATGAGGAGGAGGAGGATTCCTCTACTACAAATGAGACTATTACACAGGGGTGGCCACATGTTTCCACCCCTGTGTATTAGTCTCATTTGTAGTAGAAGAATCCTCCTCCTCCTCCTCCTCACCAACACCTTCAACCCACAGGGCATATTGCTTACACTGTCACTCATGCACAGGAAAATGATGCAATTTAGCAATTAATTACATAATTATGGAGACTGAAATTAATAAAACCACAACTACCATTCTTTCATCTTAACCTAGGTATTTGTCATGCTGTCAGTCCATGACAGAGAGAAGGAACTGGAGAAGTCAAATCAGAAGCCATGGTCCCTTTCCCATTAGTTTACTCATGCTTGAGGTTTATCCAGGTTTGCCAATGGGACTTAACTCCTCCAAAGGGCAACAGTGAGATCTTCCACTTCCATTTTAAGTCTTGTGAAGTAAAACGTTTTGGAAGGGGAGGGGCAGTCAATCATACTGTGAGCTCCTGAATCCAGAAGAACTTCAGGAGAAGCTATAATTGTATGGGACTGCAAGAAAGAAAGAAGGGAAGGAGGGAAGAAAGAAGAGGCCTCTAGGCAGACCTTGGAAGGTTAGGTTTTTGGACTACAACTATTAGAATCCTCCAGGGACCATTTCCCAATTTCTGATTTTGAAATAATGTATAGCAAAACAAGAGAGTAAGACCCATGAACCTGAGTTAACCTACATCGTGTTTATCTTTTAATTCAATACATTTCCTAGAACTGACAGCAGATGGAAAATAAGACAGCTCTGGCCCACATTGTATTTACATTATTCTATGTGAGAAGGCAAATGGATGCATGGTCTTGGCCCAATGTATTTTACTTCCTGAGGCAGGGCATGAAATGGTATCCCCAGATGCCTCATTATACTAGTGGGTGGCCAGCACATCATAAAGTACCATCATAACATTCAGGTATAAATTTCTTCCTTAGTCAATTCCCCTAAATTCTGCTGCCCTAAGAATTTATTTCAGTATAATTTATAATAATAATAATAATAATAATAATAATAATAATAATAATTTGTTTTATTTATATACCGCTATTCCAAAGATCATAGTGGTGAACAGCAAGTAAGCTAATTAGCAAGTAAGCTAATTTGCCCCCAACAGTCTGGGTACTCATTTTAGCGACCTCGGAAGGATGCAAGCCTGAGTTGAGCTTGGGCCCTTTTGCTGGTCTTGAACTCGCAACCTTGTGGTCTTGAGTAAATGGCTGCAGTACAGGCATTTAACCACTGCGCCACCAGGGCTCCTTATCTTGTCTATCACATTGGTAGCTACTAGGACTGGTCCTGTAAGACCGGGCCAGCCTGATAACTATTATTCTGGACTTGTCAGATCTTAAGGGCCCATTTCCTTGTTTTCCCTTTCAGTGTTATAAAATACAGTATGAAAAATAATAGAGCAGTACAACCCCTGTGTCTGCAAGGGTTACATTCCTGGACTTACCATGGAAATGTGAAACCACAGATAATAGAGAGCCCTATTGAAATGAATTTCTTCCAGCAGAGGTTGACCACATAGTGTCACTGGAGGACCTAGAGATTCCTAGAGAGAATACTTCTCTAGGCATTTCTAGACCCCCCAGCATGAAACTGCAGAGAATAGGTGGGGATTATTGCATGCTAAATTGCCGCCTAATCGCTGCCTGCCATTAGCCCTCACCCCAGCTGCATTCCGCCAGCACTTTTTAGAAGCCAGAAAGCTTACGACTTCGAAAAAATGCTGGTGGAATATGACTGGGACTTGGCTTGGGCCCGGGCTGATGGTGGGTGATGATTAGACTGCGGTTTAGCATGCAATAATCCCCGCCTCCATCTCAGGTCCTGACTGCAGCCTGGGAGGCTGGAGCTGGTTTTAAAGTTCATGTGATAAGCTCCTTATATTCTATAGCTGGATGCGCAGGGAAGCCTATGCTTATGCTGAAACAGCATATTTTCCTCATTCATAGTTTGCTCCACCTCCCACGTTTTGGGCCTGCTTCAGAAAATAACTTGCCTTGGCCACTGTCTAGCCCACAAAGCCCCAACCAGTTCATGCCAGCTGCTCTGAGTTTTAAAGTAATTTCGCCATGAGTGGGAGAGAGTTGTATAATGAGCCTATTTTGTTTACATTATATATGAGTCTGGAAAGATGCCATTGGAAAAGTCCCACACATTTCATGTTGCATTAGAGAAATACCAGGGTGTGTGTGCATCAGATAAAAGAGGTGGAGGCTTCATGGAATGGGCTATAACTTGCTCAAACAAGTAAATTACACCTACTGTGTCCCACTTTCCCAAAAGAGAGAAATTTGTAATTATAAGAGGAAGGCTCTTTTTATTTTTGGGGGGGTGTGTGCAATTTAGAGTTGGCCTTGGGCAGCTCCACTTCATTCCCTCACTCGGATCTCAACACTCGTTTGCACATTTCAGCTTCTCATAGGAAATGTTTTGTATTATCCATATGATGTGGCATTTGAGATAATGAATAGAGCATACTGGTAATTTGCTTACACCCACCTGCTTTAATTTAAGGTTCCTTGCTTTTATGTAAATGGTTTTGGCAACAGTAGTACATTTTCTTTTAACTTGATGATTACAAAATAATACAAAGGCTGTATAATGTTAAGGGCTATTGCCTGTTGTCTCAGTTGGCACTATCTCTGTTACAAATATTTAGATTTGGATTGTGCACAGTACACAAAAACTCCTGTACCTATCATTTTAATTCTTAGTGCATACTGCCAGTAATACAACTCAAGTGTTTGAATGAACATTAAAGTCTGTATTCAGATTAATTTGAGAAAATCAGATTGGTATTGATAAAACAGCAGAGTTTCATGTAATTACTGTAGCATAAAACAGGAATAGTAATCTCTCTCTCACTGTATAGTGATCATTTACAATTGGATAGTGAATAGAAGTTGTAATTTAGCAAAGCACTTGATATTAAACAGCTCTCTATACTTCCAACTAAATGCTTAAGAATAAAAATTGTGTATCACTCTCCCCCTCTCTCTTATCTCTCTTCCTCTGCCCCTCTCTCTCAATTCCTTTTCCTGAGTTTCCCCCGATTTTTTAACGTAATAATAATAATAATAATAATAATAATAATAAAACCTTCAAGGAACCTCTACCCTTGGTAAGAACGAAGTCCCCTCTCTCTTTTCCTGGGCCTTTGTAGCTCCAGCTGCACATCTCTATTAGGGTCTTGATCAAGGGCCCTGCATATGTGTTGAATTTAAAGTATTGGCAGCCCTGAGACATCATGGGTTCCTAGCCCCTGATACAAAAAGGTCCATGTTCCTCCTCACTGCACCCCATTCTCAGAATCAAAGGCTTGACATAATGGACACCTGACAATCTTACCTTAGATTAGGTTCCCTAACTTTTGCTTCACCAACAGTTGCATTGACTCTGTCTGAAATCATTTTCTTGAAAGTAAGGCATCAAATTTGACTAATGGGGACTTGATAACAATAAATCTTTGAAAATGAGCACTTTCATGGTTTAAAAATCACTTAATTAAAAGACATACAAAGGTTAAAAATAATAATACTAAAATAATAAATGTTAAAAAAAAATAAAACACAGCACCCTAATAAAAAGTCACCTTGCCTACATGTTAAAATCCTGCTTAGAAAAAAATGCTAAAAGATTTTTTCCTTAAAATGAGGCAAGCCACCGAACATTGTGTAATATGTGTGGGACATGTGCTGATCACGGGATCTGCCCATGAGGAAAAGCTGATAGGATTTTTTTTTTTCTGGTGGTGGTGCCACCAATATTCTGGCAACACTTGGTCAGTACCATTCCACAACTGTGATTCAAACAGAGGTTGGTCTTTTCATCTTACTGTTATGTCCTACTGTTTGCAAGCCATACTGCTCAGCTGTTTCTTTTTTCTCTGCAATGTGTCCTGACTTCTCCCCATTTTGAATGCTATCTCCTGCCTTCCACACTTTCCCTACTCCCCTTGGTAGGGAGCTTCCTGCTTGTGGTAGAGTTGAAGAATCCCTTGGGAGAAAGAAGCAAAGAAGAAAGAGGAAGTTATCATCCCAAAAGAAGACAACTTACATTAAAGATACACAACACTGTATTCTAGCATCAGGAACAGTCTTAGCTGCTATAATGTAGGGTTCATCTACATTTGCCAGAAGATTCCGGGCTGTCTCCATAGTATTCTGGCCCCAGATCCCCCCTTTCAATCTCTCCTTACCTGTGGCAGGGTTTTGGTAAATAATGAGCAGCTGTCCTCCCATGTGGTCCCTGCTAGCCAGGCAGCACCAGAGCTGCGGGCATGAGTCACTCTGAGGTCAGAATGAGGCACCCACCCTTGATCATAGCAACTCATGCCCATAAAGCAACTTGGCAGAGCTCCTTTCAGAGATCGCATAGGAAGGGAGCTGGCCTTTGTTGCTGTGCTTTGCTTTACAAAAGGAAAGTTTTTTTTACTGCAGGACAAGGGGTAGAAACCCTGAATTGGGTCTGGGAGTTGTGAAAACAGCCTGGATCCAATTCAGTGTTTGAGGCCTATGTAATGCAT